>NC_138385.1:106103882-106116640 GCF_054177405.1 Leptonychotes weddellii
CCATCTTATCTATCTATCTATCTATCTATCTATCTATCTATCTATCTATCATCTATCCATCCATCATTTATCCATCCATCTATTCATCTATCCATCATATCTATCTCTATCATCTATCTATCTATCATCTATCTATCTATCTATCTATCTATCTATCTATCTATCTATCATCTATCATCTATCTATCTATCTTTCCATCCTATCTATCTATCATCTATCTATATCTATCTATCTATCATCTATCTATCATCTATCTATATCTATCTATCTATCATCTATCTATCTATCTATCTATCTATCTATCTATCTATCTATCATCTATCTATCTTTCCATCCTATCTATCATCTATCTATCTATCATCTATCTATTACCTATCTATCTATCTATCATCTATCTATCTTTCCATCCTATCTATCATCTATCTATCATCTATCTATCCATCCATTCATCCATCTATCTATACATCTATCCATACACTCACTTCCCATAGGTTTAAATAAATCCTCAAATGACAGGACCACAGTGCACACAAGCCACCCCGAACCAGTGTGAGTCATGTGTCCACCATGATCCGTGAGTAAATCTCCAAAACCCCTTTGATGCCCCCAGCAACAAAGGACCCTGTGTCTGCCACCATTTAGAGCCCGGGCATTTCCCACATCGGCATGATTTTGTGCAGACAATCGTTTGGAGTGCACACACACACGCTTTGTAGATTTTAGTGGGGTGGGGGCTCCTGTGAGCAGGTGGCTTGTACCATACTCCTGATATTTTCATTACCTTTTAAAACGTGGAGACCCGCATGTGATATATAATGTGAAATGGGAACCGTGTTTTTCCTCCCATTTCTTCCAGAGGTCAAACACTCCTCATGGATGGATGTCATGGCTCAGTGGAGACTAGGGGCCCTGCGTGTCGCTGCTCCATTCCAAACCTTGTGTGGCGTGTGCTCACCATGTGTGAGGGGCGCTGGGCCGCCCCCATGTCTGCAGGGGCGATGGGGTTCCCTGGGGCCATCGGTCAAGGGTGCATATTGCTTAAAGTCAGTACATCTTGGAGGAGGAAACCCAGCCTCATTCCAAGCAGGGGATACATTAGGTTTCTTTCCTCTGTCCATTGGTTAACTCCAGAGTTTTAATTACAAATGCACAAAATAAAAGAGAATTAAACCATAGCCCTTCCCCTGCTGATCCCCAAACCCAGAGCATTAACTCGGCGGGAGCTCATAAACATGATGCAGATCACAGACAAGGGCTTTTCTGTCCACAGTTCCCTGTCTTGGAAGGCTGACCCCACATGCCACGGATTGCATCCTCTGCTCAGAGTGGGCTTCCCACAGTTCAACCGTTCCTCTGTTCCAACAGAACCGGGGGGACCTGCCAGGCAGGAAGGACACCTCTGCCCCGCAGCTCGGCATCCCCAAATGCCTTGCCTCGCCCTTTCGTGAACTTCGAGATCCGGGGGTGTGTTCTGTATCTTGTCTGTCCTCAGAGAGGAGCGTGGTTCCTTCAGGACCAGGGGTGGCTCCTCTCTGAGTGGCGCCTGCCACCGCGTCGGGCACTTTCCCCGCGTGGGTCCCTATGCACGTGCGGCTCGGAGTATGCTGACGCACAGAATGGCCCGCGTCTTGTGTCGGTGCGGTGTGTTCTCGGAGGACTGGCTGGAGAACTGGTGAGGGGAACCAAGTGAAAACGGGGGACCTTCTGGAAACTCATCTTGGGAACTGGAGCCAGGAGTATGTGGGGCTCTGCGGTGGCTCAGCCCATTGGGATCCTGCTCACATTCTTCCCATGTCAACCACACACCGATCACTTGCTTCTTGGGGTCGCCGAGGGGGTGTCTACCTTATTGTCTGCTGTCTCCACGCCCCTGAGGGTGACTCCTGGGGGGCAGAAAAGTGCCCTGTGGTCAACCTGACAACGCATCTGGTGCATTCCTGCTGTTGATGGTTCTCCATTCACAGGTGCATGTGGTGGGCACTGGAATGTTCCCCAAAGACGTCGACATCTGGATCCCTGAGTGGTGGGCAAAATAATGTCCCCAAAGACGTCCATGCCCTGAGCCCCACGTGGTGGAGGGAGTAATGTCCCCAGAGACATGAGGGTCCCGATCCCCACATGATGCATAGAATAATGTCCCCAGACACATGCAGGTCCCGATCCCCACGTGGTGGAGGGAATAATGTCCCCAGAGACATGAGGGTCCCGATCCCCAGAACTTGTGAGGGTTCCCTTATATGGCACAAGGGACTTTATAAAGAGGTGACATTGAGCATCCTGGTTTGGGGATGGTCCTGGGGCCCTGGTGGCCCACTGCCATCAGGGGGAGGCAGGAGGCTCCAAATCAGTGAAGCTGTGGGGACAGGGGCATGTGCTCTGACCGTGTGTCCAGGGATGCCGCACCTCCAGAGGCTGCAAAACGGAAGGAGGCCAATTCTTGCCTGCATTTTCCAGAAGGAACCAGCCCCACCGACACCGTGAGGTCGGTGTGGGGACACCATCACCACTAGAATGGCAAGGTCGTCGACGTGTGTTGAGTTACGCTGTCTCTAGCTGCAACACTGGAAAATCACTCTGATCCCTTTCGCGTGTTATTAATGGTTGGGGCAACTGGGGTCCCTACTGTGGGCCCTGGCGCCCAGGAGGTGCGGGTTTTCCTGGACATAGGACTTAGCTCTGAGCACCCTGTCCATCCCTGCATGGACCCTTATATTCTGCTGCCTTTCCTGGTCATTTCACGGGGCTGCAACCAACAAGCCCGTACTTTAAGTTTGAATTTGCAGGCGGTCCTGTCCGAAGGTGGGATTCGGGGCACGTGTGCACCTGGGTTTTCCCATCGCTCTGGCTGACCCTGGGGAATGAGCCTGGGTCCTTTGCAACCACCCTCTCCCAGGCTCCAGGACACAGGGATTCGGAGGCTGGAGGGAGAAGCCCGATTTCCCCAGCAGAGGGCATGAGACGAACATACATGCCATGTCTGACCAGCCCGCAGAGTCACACGACCATGCAGCTGCATCCCCCAGCGTCCCCCGGCGTCCCCCAGCATCCCTCAGCCGGACTCTAGCAGCAAGGACCCGACTGGGTTCTCATTACTGACATTACAAGAATAGAAGCCTCCTGGTCCCCAGATTTCCAGACCTGCCAGGTTTCCTGGAGTTTCTGAGATTCTCTACCCCAAACCCATCATATCTGTCATCATGTGGACACGAGACCCCCAGGCTCAGGTGGCAGTGCCCAGGAGCTGTTGTGAACCACGTCCTATAATGCTGGTTTGCACCGGGAGGGGGTCAGAGCTGCGGGACTGCTCCCCCAGCTTGAGGGGTGACAGGACTCCCGGGAAGGAGGTCTCGGAGGAATCAACCTTGAAACCCGGCAAACCTCGCAGGCATGAAAGAATCTGCTCAAAGTTCAGGCAGATACGCATCATATCGCTTTTACAACGACAACGGTGACCACGATGCAGGCAACTATCTCAAAAACCAGTCTCGTTGATTTAGAATAGTCCATGGACGACTCCTGCTTCCTCCAGGGCTAAGGACATAATTCCTATCAGGCGCCCTATCCTCTCTCCCAACAGCCCCTGTCTTAGGGTTTACCCAGCCTTCCTATTCAGAGAAAAGCATGCCTAGAGAACTTCCCACAAATAATATACCTGCATGGAGGAAAAAAAAAAAGAAAAACAAAACCCAAACACACCTTGTATCATCAGCTCTGGGAAACGTCTTTTTTTCCCCCCTAACAGTGTATTGGAAATAAGGAGCAAAGAGAGATATAAGAGATTAACACAGAAAAAAAAGGAAGGAAGAAAGAAAGAAAGAAAAAATGAAGGAAGGAAAAGGAAAGGAAAGGAAGGAAAGAGAGAAAGAAAGAAAGAAAGAAAGAGGAAAAAAGGAAAGAAAGAAAGGAAGGAAGGAACGAAGGAAAGAAAGAAAGAAAGAGGAAGAAAGAATGAAAGAAAGAAAGAAAGAAAAAAAAGAGGAAGAAAGAATGAATGAATGAAAGAAGGAAGGAAGGAAGGAAAGAAAGAAAGAGAGAGAGAAAGAAAGAAAGAAAGAGAAAGAAAGGAAGAAAGAAGGAAAGAAACAGAAAAAACTCCGAGCCAACCGGGAACAATGGTGAAAGGAACTCATAAAAGCTAAGTTATAAAGCATGAGGGCTTTTATGAAGGCATCCAACGAAATCTGAGAAAATGTTATTAAGGAAACATGAAAATGAAAAATCATTCCAGATGCTCTCTTGCTCACAAGCCGAAAAAATAAATGGGAGATCGGATCCAGAGAGGGGATAAAAAAAAAAGGCAAGATGCTTCCAAAAGAGATAGAGGAGGGAAAGACGTCGATTTTTTTATTTTATGACCTAATATGCAACCTAAGTATTCACAGCTACAGTTCCCGTCAAACGGCGGTGGCGCGAGCCTCTTTCAAGACCCCGGCATCTTTGCCGAGAATGGAGCCAAGGAGCTCGGCCATTTGTGCACTGGGTTCTTGGAGGCACGTCCCTCCCCATCTGTTGACCAGTCGTCGAGCACGTTCAAAGAATATTTTATGAGTGTGGTTTCGAAAGCCATAGAAAAGCTCACTTTTCTTCACCTATCATGTGAATTGGATAATCCGTTCTTTTTTTGTGGCAGGGAAGAACACGCTTTCTGTGTCCTGCAGCCTTCCATAACGCGGAGAGACTTTAAGTTAACCTGATAGCTATTTAGGGAAGTCAAAGACAGAACAGCCCATGTCCTTTTAATTACATCCCTGCCACCTTCATTCCTGAAGAGAGAACGTGGTGTCAGCACTTTGGCTGGGGAACCCTATTTTTAGGGGCTTCTAACTCAGCTGTTAAAATTCGCTGTAGGCTGAAAGTAGACAGAAAATTTCAGCCTCAGAGCAAAAGGCGAAATTAAGAAAAGGAAAATCAAGGCAAGATGGAGGAAAAAAAAATAATAAAACCAGATAAATCTGGTCATTGTAAGAGATCATCAGAGTGAATTTCAATGACGTTTCAAATGCCAGAAACTGGGCACCGGACACCCGTGTTCCCATGGGGGCCGCCATGTTGCATAACCAAAGAGGGTACGGTTGTGTGGAATTCTGTGTCCTGGGTGATTCGGTAAGAGCACTGTATGAGTAGAAGCCCATGGAGGGGGGGACCATGGAGGCACTAAAGGGCCCATTGTGTCCCTGCATCAGCCGACGGATGGGTTTGCAAGCCACATGCCCGCTCTTCTCCACTGTGGGGATCCCTTTTTGCAAATTCTCCTAATAGCCAATGGCAGCAAATCTTAACCATCATTACGTATTGGGACCATCCTAAGAAGACATCCACTGGGGTCCACTTGGTTGGGCACAGCTGTGGGATGACCGTGAAGAGATGTTCCCATTGGATCACTTGGTTGGGGTTTGCTCTCGGACCACACTGGGAAGCTGTGTCCATTGGGTCCACTTGATTGAAGTCAGCTATGGGGCCACTATGAGAAAATGTTCCCACTGGATCTACTCAGTTAGGGTTTGCTGTGGGACCACACTGGGAAGCTGAGTCCGTTGGGTCCATTTGCTTGAGGTCAGTTCTGGGGCCATCCTAAGGAGGCATCCATTGGATCCACTTGGTTGAACTCAGCTGTTGGGACCACCATGAGGAAATGTTCCTATTGGATCTACTTGGTTGGGGTGTGTTGTGGGACCACACTGAGAAGCTGTGTCCATTGGGTCCATTTGGTTGGGGTCAGTTCTGGGACCCACCTGGGAGCCTGTGTCCAGTTCACTAAATCAGTGTGGGTCCACCCTGGAAAGTTGTGTCCACTCTGTGCTCCTGGTTGTGTTCATTCATGTGGTCACCCTGATAGACGGTGACCTCTGTGCACTTGATGTGGTAGAAATTGGGAAGCATTACAAACTGATTGATCAATCCCTCCTGCATCTGAAATTCTTACCCTAGAATAATTCACATCTAGTTCCAATATCCCAGGACTGTTTTGTTCCCAAGGAGTAGAGATTGACCAAACTTATCCTTTGCCCCTATCATGATCTGTTTTTTTTTGTCCTGTTCCGTCTTTCTCTGGGACCATCCTACCAGCAATCCTTGACTCCTTACTGAAAGGACACCTTGAAGCATCTCAGATGAATGTTGCTGCAGAAAACAGATGTGTGCCCATCTCTGAAAACTGCCCCCCACCATTCACAACAATGATACCTCTGCCCATTTATTCACTGGCCAACCACCATATGCAGGGATACACCTGTAAGCAAACTCATTGGTGGCCCCAGCTCCGGTGGAGGCTGCCACTGAGTGGGGAAGGCAGAAATCATGACAAATAAACACGACGTGGCTTTGAATATTCACATCATTCAGTGGACAGGGTCTAAATAATTGGAGGAGAAAGAAAAAAAGAGCCACGCCGTATGTACTAATGCACTGATGCTTGAAAAAGACAATAAAGCCATCCTCACTGGCACTGTGAACCAGCAAACAGAAATACATGGAATCAGGAACATATGCAAAGATACATAAACATGTGTATATTCAAAAGAGGAATCAGATATTGCATTATGTTCTCTACTTTTGGTGCAATCTACTGGATTATAGACTAAAATAAGCTGGTTAGAGCCATGGGTCTTACAATGCAAACCTTATAACTTGGGTCTATTTTTAAAACCTCTAGGCTGATTATTAATCCATTCTCCCTTACTGAAACCCCATGCCCCTCTCTTCCTGTTTTCCTCGTCTCCAAAGGGATGGATTAGAATTTGAATGTCTCTGTGCGAAGCAGACTTTTGTCCCAGACTTGAAAGACTCACGATTCTCCAACCACAAGTTCCGGATGGGGTTCCGAGAGCACATTGCTGGGATCTCCAAAGTCACATGCACTCTGTGCTGTTCTCATTCTGCTTGGATGACAGGTCATAGTCTCATACTGTAGCCTCGGTCCCTCACATGGTTCTCCTGCTGTAGTTGGATATTTTTCAGGTGGGATACCTGCCCATGTGCCTTTTGCAGGAGCTAGGAGCTAATGCAGGAAGTTCAAGTCAACATGTATGCTTGGGTGGATGAAACATTCACTGTGCTGCAAGTTTTCAGGGGTCAAACCATCTAGAGTTGACTCACCCACCTCTCCACTCCACCCAAAGTCTGTTAGGACACCATATGAAGCTCCTGAGTTATAATACATGACCACAATTGGGTGTCATAGAACTACAGGACTCCATCCTTCCCCAGCTCTGGAGACCAGAAGTCTGAGATCCAGGTGGGGCAGGGCTGCTGGGGTCCAGGTGGGGCAGGACCACTGAGATCCAGGTGGGGCAGGGCTTCTGAGATCCAGGTGGGGCAGGGCTGCTGGGATCCAGGTGGGGCAGGGCTTCTGAGATCCAGGTGGGGCAGGGCTGCTGGGATCCAGGCAGGGCAGGGCTTCTGAGATCCAGGTGGGGCAGGGCTGCTGAGATCCAGGTGGGGCAGGACCACTGAGATCCAGGTGGGGCAGGGCTGCTGAGATCCAGGCGGGGCAGGACCACTGAGATCCAGGCAGGGCAGGGTCATGTTCCCTCCACAGCTTCCAGGGGAGGGTCCTTCCTGCCTTTTCCAGTTTTGGGGGGTTCTAGGCATCCCTGGGCTTGTGGCTCCCATCTCTGTCTCTGCCTTCACAGATCCATGGCCATGGGGATTCCTACCAGATTCCCCCTTGAGGACATCCCAATGGGATTCCACACAAAGTGTGCAAAAATGCCACTTGATAGCCAGCACAGAATAGAGGTGGGTAGGTGGAGGTCACTTCCCATTTCTGAACTTGACAATTCTGTTCACGGGAGTACCTAATTTTGCAAAATCTATAAGATTTATGTGCATCAGTCACACGATATTATTTCCATTGAATTCATTTGACACCATTTGATGCTCTTCACACTATTTTAATTGATGGCTCCCCTGTTGTTGGAGGTCCCATTGCATTTCTAATTATCCAGAAAAATAGGTACAGAGATTTATAAAATGACATGGAATATTTACTACATTTCGGGATTCTGTTTATCAGTGTGTACAGACGGAAGGCACATAGACTTCAATGCCATTTCAAACACTTTTCGGTGACACAGCTGCCATGTACCTCAAAAGGCTTTCGATTACATTTCGATTTCCCAAAGACCAGTCAAAGGAACATTCCTGGTGTGGGCATTTCATGACACCCTCTGTACCACTCTAAGCAGGGAATTCAAAGCCAACTGGCATTTGTGAGCACCCAGGGTTTCATGCCAGACCATGTATGCAAGCAAGAAGAGGTTTTTTTCAACCGAAAGCTCACAAGTTTTGTCTTCACAGAGTCCGGTTCCGGTGACATCACTGATAACCTTCCCTGCAGGGGAGAGTATTCTGAAATACCCCCTCAACTTCCACAGGTTCCTCCCTCTGACCCCCCAGACCACACCAAATGCATGGAGCGCTTCCTTCTAGGCCCAACCCCCATGGCAACATTCTAACTCAAACTAGATTTCAAAGCGTGTGCAAATCTGGTGGCTCACCCCCCACCAACCCTGGAAACCACTGGAGGCTACACACACACACACACGTTTGGGAACTAAAGCGGAGTCTGGAGCTAACAGGTGGACTGTTGGTCTTAACACCCCTACGTGTTGCAGGCATGGGTTCCCATGTTGGAATCACGGTTAGAGACACGTAAAGAAGGCAACTGTACATTTTCCAAGAAGGAAGCTCATTTTCTTTGCTAGTTGTGAAGCTAGGGTGGGGCCTGGTGGTTCTTGCTGGACTTTCTTCTCTCTCTGTCTCTCCCTCTCCTTCTCTCCCTCTCTTTCTCTCCCCATCCTCTTCTTTAATCACAGTCTCTGCTTGTTGAGCTTCAAATTGAAATATCCTGAACAGATGTAAAAACACATGTGAGTCTCCGCGCACAAGCTGTGCGTGTCTTTGTTTCATCTGCTGATGGTGTGAAGCCTAAAGGACCTCTTTTTAAAATTTCATCACTATTCAAAAGGATAATTAATACGTACCCCCAGGCTTTGATTATGCTGTGCACAGTAAGTAATGCTTCTGCAGAGATAATGAGGGCTCATCAGGCGGGGTGAATATGCACGGAGAAAGGCTCAGCCTCTGCCAGAAATGGAAGATGCAGCCAAGGTACCATGTAGGTGGCTTAATCTAATTTTAATTTGTAACACAATACAATAGATAAGATCATTTGTTTGTAACCAGCGCAGGCATTTTGTTTACATGGAACCCCAGTCACGTTCGGCAGATGGTCTTTTTAAAGGCTTAATTGAAGTTTCTGATCTAACCTCTACCCTACTCTCCATTATGGAGAGGAAAATAGCATGCACACACCAGCGTGCACATGCATGTACCACCATGCCCTTGCACACACCAGCATGCACACACCAGCACACACAACCACACACACACCAGCATGCACACACCAACATGCACAACCATGCACACACCAGCATGCACACACCAGCACACACAACCACACACACACCAGCATGCACACACCAGCACACACAACCATGCACACACCAGCATGCACACACATGCACACAGCAGCACACACCATTCTGCACACACACCCCAGTGTGAACACACACATTCACCCAGTATGGACATGCATACACCCAAACATACCCCTTTCCCAGGACCCCTCAGAGGGTCCTAGCTCCTGGAGGGCCCTCTTTTGTCAGCATCACTCTGCGGGTCCCCCTCCTGCCGCAGGTCAGCCTGCCGGTGCCCACTCAACGCTGCCCCATGCCCTGGCCTGCCCTCTGCTCACCAGGACACCCTGTCAGCCTTCCAGCCAGGGCCTGCAAAGTCAGCCCTTTGGCATTGTTTCAATAGGCATTTCCTCTGCATGTACCTAGACTCGGGTTTATTTCCCATGGCAGGAAATTGAATCTTTTGTTCTGCCCGAAGGCACCCGTCACCAGCAGGGTCCTGCATCCAGGCGCTGGGTTCCCATAAGTCTCACGCCTCTGTCTGAAAGGGGCACTTGGTCTCCACGTTCAAAGACGTGTCCATCCAGAGGGTCCCAGGGGAGCACTGCATGGTGCTGCCGGGCAGGTTGATGACCCGTGATCTTCCGTCACCGTGCAGGCGACTGAGGCACTGAGGCTGCCTGGGGACCTCATCGGCTGCCCCACTGAAGCCAGCAGGTAGCCCCCGTACCTGGAATCAGCCACACCTTCCTGCCGTCCCTGCAGCCACCAGCTACCTGATCCTCACAAGCTTGCACCCAAACATCCACAGCAGCGGGTGTCCTCGCTTCCAGAAAGGGTCTGGCACCCCCTACCTCCCGGGGTCAGCATGAAGATCAGGCGGGAAAACGCTCGCTAGCCTCTGACCCCACTTGGAACTCAGCTGGTCCTCAGCCAATGGCCCCAGTACAAGGAGGACGCAGGTCCTGGTTTAAAGGATTTGAGTGCCTGTGAACCAAAGAGGAACTCACCGTTCCCTCCCTTACGCTGCGCCACGTCTCCCCTGCTCAAAATGAATCCAAGTGGCTCGACCCGGGGAGTGGCCGTGGCTTTAAGATCTGAAACTCACCCTCCGCATACGCACACGGGAAGAACACAGAATATGCAGAAAGAGAAGAACCAGGTACCACTATTCGCGACAACATGCGAATCGATGCCAAGAGCCCCGCGTCAGGCGTTTGTTTTGAAAGCGTGTATTGGTTCATTTATTCAACAGATTCAACACTGTTGATTCAACAGAGCGTGTGAGCAAAAGTTGCGGATGCCTTAACCTGGGCAGACCCAGCGCTGCGAGCTTCCCTGTGTTTAATCAGCAGGCGGGACGCGGTGGTATCAGGCTGCATGCATACCCCAGCGAGCGGTTTCTCCGACTCGCTCGGAGCCCCGTGGATCTCAAGGCCACCACTCCCGACGCTCCCAACGAGCAGGCGGCTAACGGCGGCCTGAAGGTCCTTTCTCTGCAAACAGTCTGTGAGCAAGAACAGAACAGAAAGGGCTTCTCAGAGGCCACCCAAATGTAAACGATTTTCCCTCTCATGAGATCATGGCATAACCGGCCACGAAGGAGGCGTGGACAAGGGGGTTCCCAGCACGGATGGGGTCCTGGCACCTCGTCTTCAGGAGCCCCTGGTGGGGCAGGGAGGCTCCAGGCTCTGTGCTCGGAGACCGCCCACTGCAAACAGCATCTCCATCTTTATCTACGATCCCATCCTGGGGGTGGGGGGCCCCAGATGTGAGATCCGCCAAGGGCCAAAGCGTGTCTCCCTCCCCAAATTCCTATGTTGAAGATCTAACCGCAGGGACCTCTGAATGGGACTGTATTTGGCAAAAAGGGTCTTTGCAGATGTAGTTAGTGAAGATGAGGTCATCCCAGAGTGGGAGGGGGGTGCCCGGCCCAATAGGACTGGTGTCCTTATTTAACAAGGCCACACTGGGAGCCACACACACAGCCAGACATGCAGGGGGAGGGGCCTGCAACAGACCCTTCCTTGGAGCCTCCAGAAGGAGCATGGCCCTGACCCGCCTGGATCTCAGCATCCCTGCCCAGCCTGGATCTCAGTGGTCCTGCCCTGCCTGGATCTCAGCAGCCCTGCCCCACATGGATCTCAGCATCCCCACCCCGCCTGGATCTCAGAGGTCCTTCCCCACCTGGATCTCAGCAGCCCTGCCCTGCCTGGATCTCAGCATCCCTGCCCAGCCTGGATCTCAGAGGTCCTTCCCCACCTGGATCTCAGCAGCCCTGCCCTGCCTGGATCTCAGTGGTCCTGCCCTGCCTGGATCTCAGCATCCCTGCCCCACATGGATCTCAGACTTCTGATCTCCAGGCCCAGAGAGCATGAACGTCTGTGATTCAAGCCACCCAGTGCGGGATCATCTGTTACAGCTGCCCTAGCTGGCTAACGCCGGTCCCAAGGCTCAAGGGGATGACCCCCTTGAATTCTGGAGGCGAGTCTGGAGGGCACGTGGGCCTCTCCCGCACACTGTGCTGGCCCGCACCGTGTGCACTGCATCTTTCTGGTGACTGGAGGTTTCCCGAGCAACAACCCTTTCCCGGGGAGAGCCTGGCGGCTTTGTCCCTGGCTAAGTAGATGAACAGATAAACCACAGAAAGCTCAGCGTCGTCCTCAGACATCCCCCAAATGGTCTCGGAGTTAGTGTTGCGGTGGGCAGGCGTGCTCTGGCCTCCCACGGAGGTCTGCATTCCCGATTTCCTGGAAACCAAGGATGCTGGGTGTCTTTCCCTGAGCTCACTGTCCAGATGTTCCGACTCCGTCCTTTGGTAGATGGTCTGTGTTTGCTTTCTTTATTTTGTTTTAGGCTGTCTGCCTTTTCTGATCACTTTGCAGGAATTCCTCATCTTGTCTGCATACGAGTCCTGTGTCCGCCTAGATGCTGCGAATTCCATCCACATCTCGGTGTATCTTTATATCTGTACATTCCTATGTGTATATTTCCACCCTTATATTACTGTATCCATATACCGTCTGTATCTACATATCATCTGTACCCTTATATCATCTGTATCTACATTTGGCCTGTATCTACATATCATCCATATCTATATATCATCTTATCCATATATCATCCATATCAGTATATCATCTCTATCCATATTTCATCTCTATCCATATATCATCTCTACATATTTCATCTCTATCCATATATCATCTCTATCCGTATATCATCTCTATCCATATATCATCTGTGTCCACATATCATCTCTATCCACATATCATCTCTATCCATATATCATCTCTATCTGTATATCATCCATATCAGTATATCATCTCTATCCTTATA
>NC_138385.1:106116740-106129679 GCF_054177405.1 Leptonychotes weddellii
ATCCATATATCATCTCTATCCATATTTCATCTCTATCCATATATCATCTCTATCCATATTTCATCTCTATCCATATATCATCTCTATCCATATATCATCTCTATCCATATATCATCTCTGTCTGTATATCATCCATATCAGTATATCATCTGTATCTATATATTGTCTGTATCCATTTATCATCTGTATCTGTATATTGTCTCTATATATCGTCTGGATCCATCTATCTCCATCTCTCTATGTATCTCATCTCTCTATATATGTATCTATACCATCAATCTCTTCCTTTCATCTATACCTATGTTTCTAGATCCAAATTGATATGCCATTATCAGCTCCGTAGATCATGTACATCTCTGTATCCTTATTTGTGTCTGCCTTATCTACAAATAGCTGTACTTACACTCATACCTGGATCACCTGTGAGTTTCCCTATCGACACCTAATCTACACATATTCTGCCTCCATCTATCTATTTGCAAGTATGCCCTGAGTACCTGGTCCAGGTAGCCCAGTGAGAAGGTTTGAGAAGCAGGTGACCTGCCAAGGTACAGAAGGAAAGTGGCCGTATGTGCATGACTGCTCACAGGTGCGACAGGTACAAGGTCCCCTGAGCTGACTGCCTCAGCACTCTCATGTGAGCCCAGTGAATCCTGACCACACCTGCACACCTGGCTGGTTATTCTCCTTCTATAGGTTGTGATGGGGGCAGGGGGCAAGGGTGTGCATGTCCCGGACACGCCTGGGAGTGAGGGGCAGAACCATGGGTGTCGCTGTCCGCCTCCCG
Source organism: Leptonychotes weddellii (assembly GCF_054177405.1). Taxonomy (NCBI): domain Eukaryota; kingdom Metazoa; phylum Chordata; class Mammalia; order Carnivora; family Phocidae; genus Leptonychotes; species Leptonychotes weddellii. Next base: position 106,117,528 of record NC_138385.1, read on the forward strand.
GTCCTAATTGCTTGCTGTTCCCAAAGAATCACAGTGGTGTTCTGGGGTTCCCTCCTGCACGGAAACCCCTGGATGTGCTCGGGACTGTTTAGGGGTGGGGAGATAGAAGGCTAATCCATGTGCCGCAGGACTTACTGTCAATCATCTTTACATACGTATAAATGATATACCATATTTTTCTCAAACCTTTGAGGTTAGACTCCCAAAGTTAAGTTGAACCAGATCAGGTTCAAGGGACGCTGCCTGTGTCTCCCTGATTGACCAGCACCTAATTCACCCAAGTACCATTGGTCCCACCAGACACAGGGAACATACCTAGCCAACTACGGCAACACCAGGTCATCACAGGCTCTGGCTCACAATGGGGCATCCGGCACCTGCAAGGAGCGCGTTCTGAATATTTTGGGGGGATCGGTGGGTAGAATCCCCACCGTCTTTGCAGGTAGGTGCTGCCTTCCTCCAAATTCACGAGCAAGGAGACAGGCACGAAGGCATGTCCCCACTTGCAAGGATACACGGGCAAAACCGAGGAACGCCACCCTTCTGTCGAGTAGGCATGACCCCAACAGACATGCTTTAAACCACAGTGGAGGTTTCAGTTTGTGCTAAACGATAATGTGCAATTGCACGCATGTAATTTAAGGAGAAATTAGTTATAATGAATAGACCTCACTTAATTTTAAGCCAGGCCTAAGGCTGGGAGGTGTTTTTTTTTTTTTTTTAACCCTCATTTCTAACACCTTCTGCTATATAAAACGGAAAAAAAGAATTAATGGATACAATCCATGTATATCATTTGTGGGGACAAACATGTAATTTAATTCTTATAAGGAGGAATGGACTATTGATATTTTTTACAGCCTACTAATTGGGGCTCATGCAATTAGCCATACTGCAGTTAATTGGACGGACACATTTGATTTTGCTGGGTTCATATTACTCATCTGAGGCTTTTTTTTCCTGGAGTGTTTGGATAAACAGTGTGTGTGCTCTCTTTAGATGCTGTGTTCTACCCATGCTCTACCCACACCCAGCCCAGGGGAGCATCACGGACCAGGGAGCATCACGGAACAGGGAGCATCACGGACCAGGGAGCATGCTGCATCCATACCTGGCCCAGGGGAGCATCACGGACCAGGACCCCTGTTGTATCCACACCCGGCCTGGGGAAGCATCATGGACCAGGGAGCCTGGTCCACCCACACCTGGCTCAGGGGTGCAGGGCCCTGGTCCATGATGCTCCCCTGGGCCAGGTGTAGATGCAGCAGTCTCCCTGGTCCACGATTCACTGGTTTTTAAATCCAGAATCCTTGGAAATTGTATATATACCTGCTGTTCAAATTGTGTGTGCAATTTTGCATTTCGTCCAGAGCCTACCAAATTGATGCAGTTCCTGCCTTTTTGGTGTTCCCCGTTCATCTGTGTGAAACTTTACATTTCTGATCTCAGGATTATTATTTCTAATACATATACTTATCATAGGTTTATAAGACTCTTTGGTGAGTCTGCCCTGCTAACATTTGATTAGGATAAAATTGCAGGAGAGCAAAACCCTCACTATGGACCCAAACGGCAGTCTTAGATTTCCAATGGGTTTTAGTCCGAAAGCAATATCTGTTTGTTTGTGATTAATATTCTGAAATGCATGTCTCGCCTTGGGTGGTGATCACCACTTTTGGAGACGGAGGCCCTTCCCTTCTTCGTGTCCTGGCTTTCTGGACGTCCATCCGTGGAGGCTGGTGGGGGCAGGTACACGGCTGTGGTCTTGGGGTGTCAGAAAGACCCCGATTGCAATCCCAGTGCCCTGCGAGTGATGTGACGTCTTGTCCCCAGCACGGTGAAGCCCCTCCTGGTAACATAAGGGATGAAAAATCAGGTTACAATAGAGGGTAAAGCAGCCTTCCAGGCCGAGAAGCATCTCAGGAGGAAAACACACAAGGCCAGGCGAGGATGATGCAGCACGTGCGGGACCCGCAGCAAGATGCAGGGCAGGGAAGAAACAAGCGCGGTTCTAGAAAGCTCCTCGGATCCCACTGCGGGGTCACTGTCGCCCCCATGGGCTCAGCCCCTCCTGTGGGTCCGACCTGCTCCTGTGTGAGGGGCTTGGGCATGTCTGGGGAGCCTGGCGCGATGCAGACTCTTGGCCCCACTCACGCCTGGGGCATCGGGAGCTGCATTGGACAAGACCCCCGGGGCCCTGGCGAGCACGGGAACAGCGGTGGCTGATTTCATAAACTGTGAAATGCGCTGTTTTTCAACTGTCCTTTTCTGGGCCAGGTAGATGTGCATTTTATGAAATCAGTCAAGCGTCCTAATGCTTACCACCATCCTTGGCATGTTTCTGGGCTCATGGAGGGCGTGGGATTTATGACAGTCTGAGAAGCGTCCATCCACTCACGGGAGACGGCATGCAGAACACCCTGGGGGGCTCCTGGGGGCTCCCCCATGCTCCCCCTGTCTGCTCAACCTTGGGGCCATGCAGGCTCTCTTCTCTTGTGGAGGGTAAAACGTCTCTCTTCCTGCCAGGTGCACGGGGAGGGGTCCAACGCTCGCCCCACCCGCAAACACCTTGCTGGTGACGTGGAGCCAGGACGCAGGGTCTCTGGGGGAGGAAACAGAGTTGGGGTGCTTTGGGAGCCGGCATTAGAACCGAGGTCATTCCGTTCCACCCTGTGGACTCCTGTCCAGCCCCTCTTCCCGAGAGTCAGGGACCACTGGGGCCCTCTGCTCCTGGCAGCTCACCTGCTTGCAAACAGATGCCCCCTGCCGTCCTTCCTGGCCCACAGCATCTACCCACGTGGTCGCCGTGACCCTCGCCTTGTTCTCTAGCCAGCAGCCAGGCACCTGCCTTCCAGCCACTTCCTCAGGAGACCTGAGCACGGCCCCATGCGGTGCACTCGGGGTTTCCCGAGGCCCCGCTGGGGAGCAGGGAGTGGGCTCCCTGGCATCTTGCACGGGAACCGTTGGTCTGTCTGTTCTCTGCCCAGCCTCAGGCAGAGGTGCAGGGCTCGGAGGGATCCCGTGTCCCCACACCGCACAGGTGAGCATCAGGGAGCAAGGTGGGAGGGGACAGCTCTTTTCCCAATTGCAGAGCCCCGTGGTCCCCCCATGGGGATCTGAGCCCAGCTCTGACTTAGCGGAAGTCAGGGCTGTTTGCACAAAACACCAGCTGGGGTGGCGCTGGTCCTGGGTCTGCAGATGAGAACAGATTAGGTGAAATAATAATGTTGCTTATGGAGGGGAGGGCTGTGTCTGAAGGGGCTTCCCTCCCCCTTTTCCATCTCTGTCTTCTCCACAACCTGTTTGTGTTATGAATGCATAATTTGTATAACGAATATACGACAGTGTATATTCATATATATAAATAGGAAGTGTATATACATTTATATATGCACTTATGAAGGTGGATACATAGTATAAATATAAAGGTGGATACATAGTATAAATGCAGATCCAATACGTATTGTATGTAGATTTATATCTTACATATAAACATACACATATGTGAAATACATAAATGCATATGTGTGTATATAAAATACCTAAAATATTCCTTTATGTACCAACATATACATGACATCATGTTACAGCTGTATGTTATATACAGACGACATGCATGTAAGAGTTCTACAGATATAATCATTTTCCTTATATATGTAGATAACATATGCTAGTTTATATACACACAGTGCACCTGTGTTCTGCATGTGTCATATCAAAGTATGTATGTGACACATGTGTAATATATATTATATGTGTTGTATGTGATATATAACACTGTCTCTTATATATATCATCTGCACATACATACCTCTCTCTGTATATATAAACATACACAAACAAACGTGTTATGTGTATGCATTTATAAAAACCATAAAACTCTCTATACACACAATAAAGACTATATGTGTACATATAACATATATCTCACTGTCTCTCACTCTCCATGCACACACATTGAATGCATATGCTGTATATACGTGTTACACATATGTGTACCATATACATGCACATATATGTAACAGGCACACACCTCTCTCCACCTCTCCTTGCACACATAGAATGTGTATGTTATATATGCATATGCATACATATATGTAAGAGGCACACACACCTCTCTCCACCTCTCGTTGCACACATAGAATGCATGTTATATACATGCATGCATACATATATGTAACATCCATGCACACCTCTCTCCACCTCTCCTTGCACACATAGAATGCTTGTTATATATACGTATGCATACATATGTGTAACATGCATGCATACCTCTCTCCACCTCTCCTTGCACACATAGAATGTGTATGTTATATATGCATATGCATACATATATGTAAGAGGCACACACACCTCTCTCCACCTCTCCTTGCACACATAGAATGTATGTTATATACATGCACACATACATATATATAACACACATACGTCCCTCTGTCTCTCTTTCTCGAAGGGCAAACCCTTCAGTTGCCATATAACCCTCTGGTTCCATCAGAGAATGAAGCTGGTGTAATTTGGTTTCCACCCCGACTTCGTCTCCTTTGCTTCCTCCAACAGAACGGTGCGCCCTCGTCTACCTCCCCCAGGCCCCCTCCCCGCCCAGCCCAGCACCGGCCCCAGTGACACATGGCACAGTGAGACCGCTGTCCTCGGCCACGGCCTCTAGCGGTGCTGAGCGGGTTTGGGCGGCCAACCGGGAGGCCCTGCCCTGGGAAGCAATTACGGCAGATGCTGGCTGACAGGCTCATTCCACACTCGAGGCCGCCTGGATCCCCGAGCCCTCTCTGGGCCAATTGTCTCCTCACGCTCATTCTGGGCCTCTAACCAACTGTTGGCTTCCATCAGGAGAGATGGATCGCGTCCTTTGTTCCATGGAAAGTGACACCATGTGCGGGAGGACACGAGGACCTGAGATTTCTACTTCCCCCCGGAGGGATGAGGGCGCGGGGGCCACCACCCGGGAGCCCAGACAGAACACAGATGCGTGGGGGTGGCCTCAAACCCCGTGGCTGCCAGTTGCGTCTCCATGCTGACTTACATCTTCCCCCCGTCCCGTGAATTTCTGACGGTTGGCACAAATGTTTGCATGTCACTCCTCCCTTCCTCACGCCCCGGCTGCCTGTCTCTGTTCGTTTTCATCCAAGGCGACCCCAACATGACAAGTCCCTTCTATTCTGCACGGAGCGGTGACGCCAAGCAGCAATGCAGAGGGGAGGCCTCCCTGACCGGCCCGGTGAGGGTCTCAGTCTGCTTCTGCTGCCGCAAACCTATTTGGGGATGTGGCCTCGGGAAGGGCCCATGAGCCTGGATGTGCCCCGACACAGGAGGAAGGTCTTGGACCCCATGACGTCCCCACTGGGACTTCCACACCGAGCTTCAGCCCGGGCGCCCGAAAGACACCCCTGCCAACTCCATTTGCCTCAGTGTTTGGGTCTTTACCATGAATCTTCAAGAGCTTCCTTATTGTATGGTTACTTCTTATTTAATTCCCAAGATTCTGTTTCATTTTATTCTGTTCCTCAAAAAGGAAACAACGAGGGATTTGTGTTTTCTCGCTTCTCTGGATACTCACAATGTTTGTCCACTGGGGGACAGTTGGAAAATTTAGATAAGGCGGCACTAACTAAATGACGTAATTCTGACGAATCAGACACAACCACTGTTAACATTTCTACATGTGTTCTTACAGCTTTTCTCTGCCTTCTCCGCGCTCTCTACCTTAAGGGGGTGTCTGTGCACATACTGGGTTCAGCGGTGGTCCCAAAAAGTTACGTCCACATCCTCACCTCCAAAGCTGAGAAGGGGACCTTATTCGGAAATAGGGTCTTTGCAGATGTGAAGTGAAGGATCTGAGATGAGCTCATCCTGGATCAGGGTGGCCCTAAATCCGATGACAGGTGTCCTTGTGAGAGACAGAAGAGGAGACACAGACACAGGGGAGAAGCCACGTGAGGACGGAGGCAGAGATGGGAGGGACATGGCCACGAGCCCAGGGAAGCCTGGAGCCCCAGAAGCTGGAAGAGGCAGGAGGGACCCTCCCCTGGAGCCTTGGGAGGGAGCTTGGTCCTGCCCCGCCTGGATCTCAGCAGCCCTGCCCCACCTGGATCTCAGCCTTCTGGTCTCCAGAGCTGACAGAGGATGGATTCCTGTGCTTTCAAGGCACCCAGTCTGTGGTACTTTGTTAGGGCAGCTGGAGCCGACTAATAGAGTGTGTATGTGTCATTCTCAGGTGATTTTATTTTCTTGTTTGGCATGTGAGTGTGAGTGATAGACACCCCTCCCCTCCAGGACACATAGAATGATGGACCTTCTCCTTCTTCATGAAGGGAAACAGCCAACACAGACCCATTTCTGTTTGGCTCTACCTTCGCATTATGTTCAGCTCTCAGTGATGGAAACAAAAGCCAGCACCCTAAACCGGAAAGGAGCTTGTACCTCATGCTAAGAAGGGCTTTTGGAAGCCAAATTGGGGCTGGTATGGTCCTCCCAGAACCCAGGCTCTTCCATACGAGACTTCCAACTCCAGCGTCACCTCAGAGTCCAGCATGGCCCCTGTGGCTTCGGCCGCCGTGCCCACCTTTCTCCCAGCAAGAAAGAGAAAGGGGAGAAGAGCACACACAGGTCTGGTGGTCCCCAGGGGTAAGCTATGCAGCTCTGTAGATAGGGCAGGACCAGGGGTGACTTTCTCAGGGTAAGACATTTTCAGGGTCCTTGGTCTTTATGAAGGATCGCCCAGGGGGCTGGTGGGGCACTGTGCTGGACTGGGGCAGCAGGTGGTGCTCAATGTGTACCCCACGAATGGCAGAGCCTGTTGGCCCCATGAGTGGACCTCCCAGGTGGACCCCAGTGGCAGGGTTGGCTGGACACTTCCCTCTGGGGGCCTGACCAGGGATGGCTTGGGGTCTCTCTGGGAGGCTGAAGGAGGAATGGGAGGAGAATGCAGGGTGGACCACAATCCCCTGGCGAGTGTCCTCCATAGACGGGTTCTGCTGGGCCATTGTGCTTCTCTGAGCCTAGCCTGGGGAAGACCCAGCGGCAGCCATGAAGGAGCCCAGGTTACAAAGACCTGCATCCTGGGGGTGTCTCTGTTCACCTGTACCCATTCCACCTGTCTGTCTGGCTGTCTCTGTCTCTCTAATCTGTCATCTATGTATCATCTATTATCTATCTATCTATCTATCTATCTATCTATCTATCTATCTATCATCTATCTATCCATCCATCCATGCATCCATGCATCCATCCATCCATCCATCCATCATATCTAACTATCTATCTATCTATCATCTATCTATCTATCTATCTATCTATCTATCTATCATCTATCTATCCATCCATCCATGCATCCATCCATCCATCATATCTAACTATCTATCTATCTATCTATCTATCTATCTATCTATCTATCTATCATCTATTTATCTATCCATCCATCCATCATATCTATCTATCTATCCATCCATCCATTGTATCTATCTTCTATCTATCTATCATCTATCTATATCTATTATCTATCTATTGTTCCTCTATTGATCTATTAATTATCTTCTATCTATTATCTATCTATCTATTATCCATCTATCTATTTATTGATCTATCTATTACGTATCTATCTATCTATTGTCTATCTAAATATCTAAGAGAGGGCTGGGAAAGGAAAGAAAGGACAGCTGGAGGGAAGAAGCAAGGAAAACGGGAAGGAAGGAAGGAAGAAGGAATATGGAAGGCGAGGGAGTGAAGGTGCATCCTCCCACCTCCAACACCTGTGCAGAGAGAAGGAGCAGGACCAGGGAGAATCAGGGAAACAATGTTGATTGCCTTCCAGCAAAGCAAGAAAGGCACTGTCATGCATATGCACCCCCCCACACACATCCTATATTTTTTATTCTTTGATAATGCCACAAAATAGCATCTTAAATCAGAGATCAGATCACCAGATGCTCTGGTTGTCTCAGAGGGAGGAGTTCCCGGTAAAACCTCCAGGTGACCTGTATGAAGCCGTGATGCCACAGCTGGTTAACGGTTTCTAGGACCAAGGACACACATTTGGCAGCCGCTTGGGCCGCCGGCTTGGGGCTCGTTGACAGCTTCTCTGGGTTTGCACAGCTAAGATTCATCATGCATTTCAAAGAGTGCTTTGTGGTTCACATAAAAATAACTTCTTAGAAAGAAAAATATATTTTGGAAGACTTGGGGGTGACATCTTCACGGATCAGTACACGTCAAGGCGGCAGATAAGTTTTGTGTTGCATTTTGCTCCTGTCAGTGGACAGAACCTTCCTGGATGTGCTGTGTTGAGAAGGATGCTGAGGAAAAATTCCTGGTTTACATCACAGTTGCGTATTCGTCATGGAATAACGACTTCATAAGCAAACAGGACCCTACGTCCCATTTTAGCTGACCTGGGTGTCCTTAAAAATAAATCTCGGATGAAATTTAAAATAGTCAAATGTTTCTTAAAATATGCAGGAAGATTAGATCCTGTGCTTAAGCGACTTGAGTCATTAAAATCAGCAAACCAGAACCTAAGGGCCAAATCTGGCCCCCAACCTGCTTTTGTAAATAAAGTTTTATTGGAACACAAAAATGTTCATTCTTTTATGTTTTGTCTGTGGTGGTTTTTGTGCTATAATGGTAGTGTTCTGTACTTGCTCCAGACATGGCATGGTCCAGAAAGCTTAAAACATTTACTCTCTTACCCTATGCAAAAATTTTGTGCAACCCTGCACTAAATCATGAGTGCAAATGTGGATTGTTTGCATTTAAGGGAACTTTCTTACAGGACAAATGGTTATTATGATGCTCTCCATAGCTGTGTGAGGCTACATAAAGTAATTGCTTTGAAATTCTTAGAAGCCCAAGAAGCAAAAAAGAAAAAAAAAACAAACCCTCAAAAATATGATTTAAAAGAAAGCATTGCCATTCTAACAAGCTAAGAAAGATGAAAACGCTCACATTTGGAGGGAAAAATGGACTAAAATAATACCCGATCATTGCATTGCATTTCACCCTTCTGCTATTTTCTGCACAAATAAGCTCTTAAATGATATGACTGCATTTGAACCGTCACCTCCAGAGTTTTGAAAGCAAGTCTGAAAGTTTGGTCTAGTTACCTTAAAAAAAAAAAAAAAAAAAAGAACAACAAGAAGAAGTTGCCTGTCTAAATCTCTGAATATCTGGGACCATCTGTCCTATTACAATTTATCTTGGAATCAACCATGAACTTCATATGAAGCCTACACATGACACTCTGCTTTGACACAGAGTGACAAATAAAGCCCGGACGCCTGTCCAGGCCACTGAAGTGTGTCCGGACTTGATATCCACGGGGCTGTGGGACTGGTAGTTGGTGGTAGTTGATTAAGGTGCTGAAGGCAAGCTTCTGCCTCCTCCACGAGAATAATGGGAGGCCATTAAAATGGAACAGAAGGCACCTGTAATATAAATGGAATTCAATGCGCACTTCGCTCAGCAAAGGGAACATTTGTGATGCATATTTGTGTGGGCACGAAGTTACCCTGTGCAGAAGGCACTCGGGGGCAGGAGGGAAGGAAGCAGAAAGAAGAGGAGACTCGGAATTGTGCAAAATCATTATTTCTATATATTCCCACCTTTGATTTGAACCCTCTTTTTTGGGAAATATGTGTAGACTTTGGGAATGAACCACAGGTTGGCTTACACACACACACACACACACCTGGGTGTGCACGCACACACGCCCAGTTACCACTCCAGCGAACACGTCTCTCCGGCAATTATCATACACTTAGCCAGTTCATGCCACTCCGTGCTGCTATGATGTCCAACCCAAACTGTGTTGATGAATGGCGTCTGTGTGCCTAATTTATTACTGTAATTATTGTGATAATTCAGAGGAGATAAATTGAAATCTATTAGGATTTAATGTAAAAAGCCGTAATTAGTTTGCTTTGGAGATTGGGGAAGCAGCCGGCATGCACAACGGAGAATCCATTAAGCCAATTAAGGATGTTAGCATGGCTGAAAATACCCAGCCATCTAAAATACACCCATGGCTTTCTCCCCACTGTACCCTGAGCACTGAGATTCATCTGTCACAACCTTCATTAATTTAATAAACACATCAAGGCCAAAGATGGGAGAATTCCTTCATCATCATAATTAACGCACGTGTTTGGCCGCGGATGTTGGGGTTGGGGAGAGAGAGAGAGAGGGGGAAAAAAATGTGTTGCTGCTGAGTAATTACCGTTCAAAAGATAAAACAACAGAAGAACGTCTGCGTGCACATGCAAGGAGCATGCATAGCATCCTACAACTTCGGAGCCCGCGAACACGTGCGTGTGTTCCCCAACACGGGAGGAGGGGGTGCATGGCTAATAAGACCCCTGCATGCTCTCCTGGCTCTTCCCAGAAGTGCAAAAGAAAAAAAAAACACAAAAAACAGAGAGCCCGTCCCGCTGCAATTAAAAAATATATATTTAAACAAGCCGGTAAGCGCTACCACCTACTTACTGTCAAATTAATTCAGCCGCTCCGAAGATGCCATTTGAAAAATCGTCACCAGGGTGTCACTGTCTCTCAGATCCCGCAGAAGGGAGCCCGCTGGTGTGTTTGATGGCTGTGATAATGGGTACAAGATAAGCAATTGCAACAGATATATCATACATTTCCTCATAATTATCTGACCTGTTACGCTGTGTCTGTCTGCCGCCAAACACACTGTTTTTTTGTCAGAAGCTGTATGGGCATTTTTTGCTTTGATCACGCGGTCCTCAGCAGATGTCAGCCTGACTGTATTTTAATTGACTCTGGGGTAGCATTCAAGAGAGCGTCTCCGACTCCCGTTGCTCGCGCCTGATGAGGCTGACAAGCTGCCATTTAGGAACGTTAGGGCTGCTCGGAGACCACGTGCACCCCGCGTCTCGGAGGGGTAACAAAACGATGTCAGGAAACCTCTCCGCGGAGCCCACCTCCGCCTGGCCCCCACCGTCCCCTGGGACAACCTGCACACGGGCCATCTCCGCCGGGCTCCCCAAGCGTGTTGGGGCGGGAGGCATCGGAATCTGAGGACCGTCCCCTCTCCGCCTCCACCTGCAGAGCCAGCATCCGTGTTTATGATGGGGGGGCTGCAGTCCCTGAGACCCCCTTCTGCCGTATCTGCAGTCCCTGAGACCCCCTATCTGCCGGTCTTCTGCACATGACATGACAGGGACCTCGGTAATGAGGAGCCAGGCTAGCGGATTTCGATGGAAGAAACCCCTTATGTCCGCTGGCTCGGACATCTTAAAAAATAAAAAAAAAAATCCTCCCGGTTGAAAATGCGCTCTGAGCATCAACTGGAAACATTTCAACACGGAGGTCAATTTATTTGGTCTTGACTTTTCGAGACAGGAGATCTCTGGCCTCCTGTCTGGGAGCACACCGTTGTCACGCTGTGCTCCCTGCCTCGTTAACCAGAGAAGCTGTCTTCATCAAGCCCCTGACAGACACGGGGGCCCCTTGCCCCCGACTCCTCCAGGGACGCCTCCTCGGCATCATTGCCTGCTGGTCCGTGTAATTGGCCATGAGAAAGCTCCATGCATTCACAGAAACCCAAAGGGAAGGGAGAATTCACCAACTGGGAAACGGGGGATGCCACACGGCGGGTTCGTTTGGAAGGTTTTGCAGGGACGTTCTGTACAACACCATGCTGCAAATGTGAATCGTCCCAATCACCGAATGAACTGATGTCCTAATCGATGAACAGGCTCTGGGACGCTTGGAAAGCTGATTCTGTCCCCTGAGCCACACTTTTCCTCTGCCTCCAATCATGTGAGGGTATTTGTGCAATCTCACCTTAGAGGCCCCCCATCACAGAAATGGGTCAAGATGGATGATGCTGGGAATGGGACTGGCTCCATTCCACATTCTTGACAAGCACCATGCCGGGAACAACGTTGGCTGATTTTACTGCCTCAAACTGAGTGTGTGAGACAGCTGGGGCTGCCGACCCAAAGGCTCTAGACTGGTGGAAGCTTTGTTCCTCATGGCCCTGGAATGCAGGCAGTGCCAGGAAACTAGGAAAGGCACGGAAACAGATTCGTCTCCACACATCTATCCACCCATCCACCCACCACCCACCTATCTTATCCTTCTATCCATCCAGCTGTCTATTTACACACTCATCCACCCAC
>NC_138385.1:106129779-106143249 GCF_054177405.1 Leptonychotes weddellii
CCATCCATCCATCCATCCAACCATCCATCCATACGTCCATTCATGCACCCATCCATCCACCCACTTACCCACTGATCCATCCATCTATCCATCCATCCATCCATCCATCCATCCATCCATCCATCCATCCAACCATCCATCCATACGTCCATTCATGCACCCATCCATCCACCCACTTACCCACTGATCCATCCATCTATCCATCCATCCATCCATCCATCCATTCATCCATCCATCCATCCTTCCATCCATCCAACCATCCATCCATGCATCCATCCATCCATCCACCTATCCTTCTATCCATCCACCTATCCACTTATCTTCCCATCCATCTACCTTCCCACTCACCCACCCACCCATCCATCAGTCCACTTATCCATTCATCCATCCGTCCATCTATCCATCCATCCATCCATCCATCCATCCATCCATCCATCCATCATCCATCCATCCTCCACCCACCATCTATCCACCCACCAACCCATCCAACATACATTTATCGAGCACCTTCTGTGTCTGAAGCACACATCAGGCACGGAGCCAAGATTCCAGCCCCTGTTCTCTTACAGTTCCTGTTCCAAGGCAGGGAAATAAACAACAAAAATGTATAAAGCAAAGAATAATAAGACAACCCCAGAGGGTAGAGGAGCTGGGAAAGGACTGTGGGGAAACGGTATCTTCTTTAATAAAATCCACTTGGTCTCTCTGTATGCATGCAGGGATCCAGCTTCATGGGGTGCAGACAGTGGGCTGAGTCTCTGGGCCCTGGCCCTATTCCCTTCTTGGACCTTGTTCTTGGAAAAAGAAAGTCACTGCTTGGTGCCCCCTCCCCTATGTCCTCATGGGGACGTCACTCCCCTTTATCACTCCTGCTATGAAGATCCTCTCCTTAAGCCGTAAAGGGTCCTGATTGTTACCCAGGACCCATCCTATAATTTCTTGTATCAATTCTTCTTTCCCCCTGGGCTTTTGCCCTTCTTCTCCTTTCTCCTCCAGGCTCCATCATCTTCATCCCCACCTGCTGGTGTCCTTTCTATTGATCTGAGAATATGGAAGCAATCAGAAGAGGCCTCCCGTGGACCCCCAATGCCCATAGACCCACTCACCCACCTGCTCTGCAGCTATTGGCTTCCATTGCTCCCTTGAAATGACTTTTGCTAGAGTCAAGTGGCCTCACTTTGCTACACCCCATGTTCTTAGTGGTCCCATACACCCCTAAGTCGTTTCATCCTTGAAACACTTTCTTTCATTGGCCAGCAGACCCTGCCCTCTCCTAGCACCTTCTTGGTCTTCTCAATTGCATTCCATCTTCTCCCCAACCTCTTCACCAAGGAGATTCCCCAGGATCAGTCCTGTGTCCTCTTCTCTGTCTGCGTTCGCCCCCTTGGTGAGAATCCTCATCCGTATCCATCCTCCTGTATTCAAGTATGTGCTGGTGATGCTGAGTATGTGCTCCCCATCTGGATCTCTCTCCTGAAATCCAGTCTGGAAATCTAGTCCAACAGACACCTCCCATATCATGTCACATGTCAAATCAAAACTCCTAATAACGTCTCCAAACCCCCTACACCCTCCTCATCTTGGTTGATGGCAACTCCATCATTCTGGATGCTCAGGCCAGAGGAGACTCCTGGTGTGGCTTCACTCATCACGTCTTTACCTCCACTGCCATCTGCATGGTCGGGAACCCCGTAGGTGATTGTGGAAGACTCCCACCTGCTCTCCCTGCAATCCATTCACCCTCTGCTCCCAACGAGGCAGCCGGCATGCTCCTTTAAGACACTGGTCAGAGGATGCTACTCTGTGCCACACTTTCTTGAGGCTGACTGTCTCACTCAGAGTAAAAGACAAAGTCCTACCCCCATAACCAGGTTCTTTACTTTCTCACTCCTGCTCTGACCTTATTGCCCCTCCCTCAACTCCTCTGTTACCTAGCCCCAACTGTTCCTCATCCTTGCTGACTCTGGAACATTCCAGACATGCTCCTGCTGTAGGGCCTTTGCACTTGATGGTGCCGTTCAGGTGCACCATCACCCCAGGTTGTGGCTCGCTCCTTCCCCTGCTTCAAACGTTTGCTCAAACATCACTTTCCTGGCCGAGCCTGTCCTCAGGGCCCCACTTGAAGTGTTCGCCCACCTCCTTCCCCAACATTTTTTATCTGGCCCCTCCTCCACTCGTTTCCCCATAGCCCACATGGCTTTAAAACTCAAAACAGAGTCTCTGTATCCCTTTCTGGTATAATGGTGAGAAGATCAGCTTAGCAAGGATTGTTGGTTAATTCCTGGAGGCTTGCAAGTACTTAGGACGATGCCTGGTACGTACAAGGGGATCAATGTTTTTAAAATGATACGATCTCCTTACTCATTGCTATAAATGCACTGCAACGTCAGTCAGCCTGACAAGGACGGTTAATTTGCTCATGGGTACACCCAAGTCCTTGGATTGGTGCCCGGTCCAAGGAAGGTCATCTGAAGAATACATATTTGTTGAATAAGTAACTGGAGAAGTCAAGAAAGATAAGGCTTGACATTGGTTCTTTGGCTAGGACAACGAAAATGTCACTGGTGATTTAGGAAAGGTGTCCTGCATGAGGCCACAGGGTATGGGAAGACGTCCAAAAGTAGAACCCGGGAAACAGAGGAACCATGTCCTTTAGCAGGAAGCTCTTTCAAAACCTGTCATTCTGTGCTTGACTTATTTCACTTAGCATAATCTCTTCCAGTCCCATCCATGTTGATGTAAAAGTTGGGTATTCATCCTTTCTGATGGCTGAGTAATATTTCATTGTTATCATATGGTTTCACTTATCTGTGGAACATAAGGAATAACATGGAGGACATTAGGAGAAGGAAGGGAAAAATGAAGCGGGGGTGAAATCGGAGGGAGAGATGAACCATGAGAGACTATGGACTCTGAGACACAAACTGAGGGTTTTAGAGGGGAGGGGGGGAGATGGGTTAGCCTGGTGATGGGTATTAAGGAGGGCACGTACTGCATGGAGTACTGGGTGTTATACGAAGATCGTCGATCACATCAAAAACTAATGATGCATTGTATGGTGACTAACATAACATAATAAAATTTAAAAATACATACATAAATAAATAAATAACAAAACAAACAAATAAAAAAGAAGAAAAAACCCCCCAAAAACAAAAAAACAAAACCTGTCATTCTGAATGTGTGGACAAAATCATCCAACCCTCTGGACCCAAACATACGGTTCCCAATGCTATGGATCCAACCCCTTAAATCCCAATCCTATGGATCCCAGATATGAGTTGCAACCCTAGTCCCATGGATCCTGACCCTATGTACCCTAGCTTTATGAATCGAACCCTGTGTGATCTCAGCCCTATGGACTCAACACTATGGCTCCTATACCTACATGTTCCAATTCTGGATTCTGACTCTTAGGACCTCAGTCCTAGGGTCCCAGCCCTCTGGATCTCAGTTCCATGGGTCCAACCCTAGAGATTCCAGCCCTAGGAAACTCAGCTCTGTAGATCTCCACTCTATGGGTCCCAGTGCTCTGGATTCTAGTCTAATGGGTCCAACCCTAGAGATTCCAGCCCTAGGAACCTCAGCTCTGTGGATCCCCCCACCATGTGTCCCAGCCCTCTGGGTCCTAATGTTAAGGGTCCAACCCTAGAGATTCCAGCCCTAGGAACCTCAGCTCTATAGATCCCCATTCTGTGAGTCCCAGTGCTCTGAATTCTAGTCTTATGGGTCCAACCCTAGAGATTCCAGCCCTAGGAACCCTAGCTCTGTAGATCCCCACTCTAGGGGTCCCAGTGCTCTGGGTCCTAATGCCATGGGTCCAAACCTAGAGATTCCAGCCCTAGGAACCTCAGCTCTGTAGATCCCCCCCGATGTGTCCCAGCTCCCTGGGTCCTAATGCTATGGGTCCAGCCCTAGAGATTTCAGTCCTAGGAACCTAGGTTCTGTAGATCCCCACTCTATGGGTCCCAGCTGTCTGGATCCCAACATTATGGCTCACAATCCTAAGAATCCCACCCTATCACTCCCAGATGTATGGGTCCCAGCCCTATGGGTGCCTCTCACAGAGCCCTCTTGAAAGCTCCAAATACTCACTGGGGCAGATCATAAGCCCATAAACCCTCTTTGGCTCAAAGGGATATCTTACCATCCCCAAAGTGCTTCCCCCAAGACCACCAAGAACCCCACTATCACTCGTCAGCTCCTCCGAGGCTTATATATCCAGAAGGCTTGGCAAAAGACGCTCCTTTCCCTTCCCGTGCTCCCCGTGTGCAGTGCTGTGGTTCTCATTCATCCACATCCGTGGTGCCTTAGGAGCAGCCCTGGGTCTCCCATGATGCCTTGAGGCAAAATTCAAATTAAACCGGAAATAACCCAGCGCTAAGAGTTGTACTTTTGAATATCAAGTAAATTAACATTTAAAAAAACCCCAGAAGCTGAGGACAACCTTGTGTAGCCCAAAGACATTCTGTGAGCACCATGTCAGGAAGCATGTGGGTCTCCCATAAAGCCCCAACACCATTTCACAAAAAATTGCGACTACAGTTCCCGAACATTTTGCTACACTTCGAGCAGAGGACGCCCAAGACGGGGGAGCTTCAAGCTGCAATTCCTTACAGAGAGTAAAACATGCATTTTCAGATGACCCAAAGTGAAGGGTGGGGAGATAGATAAAGAGCATGGGTACTGAGCAAGACGGTACAGTGTTCCAGCCATGACCACCAGGTGCGGCCAGCTGTGACAATCTTGCCACATCCTTTGACTTTCATTTGACATTAAATTTTTTTTTCTACTTAAAATACCAACATAAAATGTACCATGTTAACCATTTTTAAGCATCCGTTCAGTGGCACAAAGTCTTTTCACGTTGTTGGGACAGCCATCCTCATCAACGGTCTCCAGAACTTTTCCATCTTCCCAAACCGCAGCTCTGACCCCGTGAAACACTAGCTCCCCGTTTCCTCTGCCTCCTAGGAGGACGAGGAAATATATATATATATAATATAGGTATATTATGTATATAATATACCTCGTGTTATTTATCCACATATCCGTTGATGGACGTTGGGTTCCTTCCGCCATCTCTTGGCTATTGGCAATACTTCTGCCGTGGACACAGGTGTGAAAATATCTTTCCGAGAGCTTCCAGTTCCTCAGGGAATATGCCCAGGATTTGGATTGTTGGATCCCACAGTCATCGAAGAGCATCACGTTTGAGGCTAGGGCAAAGGGAGGTCAGGAGAACACGCCCGACGATCCTTCGTTACTAACACATTTATTCTCTATTTAAGATGTTCTTGGCAGACGTGAGATATGCATTTGTCAAGCAAGCAGAGAGGCGCCAACGCCATGGATATAGACGGGCTTTCTGTCCCCCAAGAAGGGCCCATCCATCCTGAGCAACCCAGAGCTGTGCATATCTGGCTCCGTTGTGGACATCAGTGATGTCTCTGGGCCAGGCATTTAGGCTCAGTCCACCCCAATTTTTTCAGTGTCGGTGGGGAAGAAGCCAAAGGAAACAGGCAAGTGAATCGTGAGCCATCATCATGAACCCATGTCCCTGTTCCAAGCTAGGTTGCAGAACCTCACCCGGAGTCAACCCCAAACCCACCAACAACAACCGATCGCCACCAGGAAAACATTCTCCTAAAGGAAACCAGTATCCAATTATGCATTGGCACGACATATTTCCTTAATATAAATGAGAGCTCTTTATCCTCCCTTCCACCCCTTGCATAAAACCTAGTAGAACCAGAAAGCTGAACGCAGTTTCCAGGAAGATCCGAATCATTTCGTTCTTCCTCCAGGATGCTTTCTTTCAAGGAGCAACATCCAGTAGGTCTCGAATCCCGGCAGTCATTACTACAACATGGGTGATCCACAGAACCGGACTGCGTGTCTCAGCATCCACGGGGACCCCAAGGTCTCCTTGCATGCTACCCGTAAACATGCCCTCCTGACACGGTATTCTAGTGGGAAACCTAGGGACAAGACCCCGGAATTCAGAGCTCACGTTCCAAAGGTCCCATTCACCGACTCTGTAGCATCAACCTTATCTTGCAAGATAAGGTCGTCCCCCCCAAAACCCTTACGGCTTGTCTGATCCTCCCTGGACCAGAAGTTTCTGCACATTTGGTACCAGGGAGCTCTTCCTTCAACAGTGCTCCCAGCTGTCATCCCAGAAGGGAGGGGGCCGAGATGTCTTTCGCTGCAGAGACACCATTCTGGAAGCTGAGACCTTAACACCCCCCGTGCGTTTCATCTCCCTACCCGAAACGCCACCAATGTGCAAAGCACAGCTTTCAAAGCCGGCCCCCACATCAATGGGAAATCCCTGTCCACAGACTTCTCTCATAACAGTGAGAGCAAATGTTTGAAAGCCTTTACTTTATTCGCACCGAGCCCCGCCTGCAATGCCTGTTTGAGGAACGAAGAGTGTGGGGAGGAAAGAATGAGCTCTTGCACCTGAAACCTCCCCTTCCATCTTGGCTCTCAGAGAACACCCACCACATCTGAGGGCAGGAGAGCCCCCGGGGTCAGCCCAGGGCAGAAAAGGGGCTTTGTCCCCCGCACGTCTGGGGCAGAACGCTCACATGGGCTTTGTAGTTCTCAGTGTGAGCGTCCCTTGAACCGAATTCAGCCTCAGATGCTCCTCGAGTCACCAGAGGAGGAAGAAGCTGCAGTTTGCAGCCACACTGATGCTCTGTGACCCCTGGTCTCCTTCTGGCAGAGCAGGAATGACACCCCCGTTCCGGGGAGTAAGGAAGCCAGGCTTTCCGGGGAGAATCTGAACGTGTGTGGACCTTCTGATCTTATAGACCCTGGTCTGTGTGCTCAGGCAAATTCTTACCTTTATTTTCTGTGGATGCCAAATACACAGAGCCCGTGATTTACCAGGCACAAGTCGGTGGCCTATTGTGTGACCGTCACCGCTGTTTTCAGAAATGTTTCATCATCCCCCAGAAAGGAGACCCCGTCCCCATGAGCACTCACTCGCCCTCCCCAGTCCCAGCCCCCGGTGACCATGGACCCCCTTTCTGTCTGTGGATTGCCCGGTCTAGACATTTTCTGTGGATGGGATCGCACACGACGTGGCCTTTGGTGGTGGGCATCTCTCACTGAGCATCACGTTTTCAAGGTTCATCCACATTGCTCCTTTTCACGGCCGAATAATATCTGGATGTGTGGATGGATCCCATTGTGTCGATCCATTCATCCGTCAATGGATATTTGGGTTCATTCCACCTTTTGGTGTTGTGAATGTGTGAGCCAGGGTTTTCCAGAGAAAGAGAACCAATAGAAGAGAATAGAATAGAATAGATCCATTATATACATAATAACACATGCATATGTATATATGTCTGTGCATGGAAAAGAATAAAATACGTGGATTCTTTATCCACATAACACATGCATATATATGTGTGCATGACACGTATACATATAGCACGTGCACATATATGAGTGTGCATAACACATATGCACACAACACGCACATACATATCTGTGCATGACATATATACATGTAACATGTACACATATATCTGCGCAAGACACACATACATGTAACACATGCATATATATCTGTGCATGACACATATACACTTAACACGTGCATATATATACATAACACATGCATACATATATATGTATATGCATGGAATACAATAGAATATGTGCATTCTTTATACACATAACACGTGCATATATGTGTGTGTGCATGACATGTATACATATAACATGTGCACATATATGTGTATAACACACATGCACATAACACATGCATACATATATGTGCATAACATATATACATGTAACATGTACATATATCTGTGCATGACATATATACATAACACATGCATACATATATACGTATATGCATGGAATAGAATAGAATATGTGGATTTTTTATACACATAACACATGCATATATATCTGTGCATGACACATATACACAGAACATGTGCAAATATATACACAACACACACATACTATATATATATGTATATGCATGGAATAGAATAGAATATGTGGATTCTTTATATGCATAACAAGTATGTATATATATATATAGAGAGAGAGAGAGAGACAGAGACAGAGACAGAGACAGAGAGATTATACGGAATTGACTCACATGATTTTGGAGGCCGAGAAGTCCCGTGAACTGCATTCTTTCTAGAAGCCAGAAACCCAGAGGACAAGTTGTGTCAGCTCCAGTTGGAGGGCAGGAGGAGACCAATGTCCGAGCTCCTCATTCAGGGGCAGGGGAGAAGGAACAAGAAAGAGAGAGAGAGAGAGAGATTAAGGATCTCGCATCCCCCACTTTTCTGTTGTGGCCACACCTTCAACTGATTAGACGAGGCCCACCAGAGAGAAGGGTCTGCTTTATTCAGTCCAGCAGTTCAGATGCTAATCTCTTCTGGAAGCACCCTCAGAGGCACACCCAGAAATAATGTGGAGCCAGGTATCTGGGTACTCCCCCCCCGCCCAGTGACGTTGACACACACACACACACTCACATACACAGACACAATTGAAATCTAAACCTTCATGGTGAGTGATGTCGCTAGGAACCCAGCGGGGCAAGTTTCTGTGTGAGTACCTGTCATTGACGCTCTCGGGTACACACCTGGGAGCGGACGTGCTGGGTCCTATGGTAGGTCTGCGTTTCACTTTCTGGGGGAGCCCTCGTGCCGAATCTCACCACAGCCTCCACGATCCACGTGATTCTGTACAGGGCTGACGCTCGGACCGTGGCGCGTGTTGGAATCGCCAAATTTTTCTCTATCACCCTGGCTTCTGAGATGCTCTCAAAAACCAGAGTTCTGCTGCGTTCTCTCTGGCAAGCTCCTAGGCGTAGACTTGCCGGATCAATGGGCACATCCATTCGCACAGCTCTTCCTATATCTTGAAATGAGGACATTTTGAAATCAGGGTGAACTAGTAGAGAAGTGAATCCTTAAAAAACAAACCCAGGACAACACAGTATGTCCTATAAAGCATTTCTACAATGGCTCACACCACGTCTGACTGCAGGCATGAGGGTTTTCTACACCAAGCACTATTTCATTTCTTAGTAGACATTGAACAGGTGTCCCACACGTTCGCTCAGTTGGGGTGGTAACTGCCCCACGTTAGCGCAGACCCCACAGACAGAGGACTCCGTAACGTGAGATGGCCCCAGACCCCAAGGTCAGCTGCCAGTCGAGAGCCCCAGACAGACCGGCTGCAAACGGGGGCTTCCCACGACCCACTCCTCGATCCATCATTTGCCGGAATGATGCACAGAACTCAGGACCACACTTTAGAGACGTCCACCTGCTTGTTATAAAGTTTGTAACTCAGGAAGGGCCACATGGAAGCGATGCACGCCGGGGGCACGTGGAGCCACCACATCCTCTGTGGGCACGCCATCCTTCTGGCACCTCTTTGACTTCCCCAGCCTGGGAGCTCTCTGGACCCCCTGCTTCAAGTTCTTATGGAGACCTCGCTGCATAGCATGATTGATTAAATCAGTGGCCATTGGGGATTATTGATCCATGCAGTCCTCCCCACTCCCGGTGGGTCAGGGTGGGGCTGAAAATTCCAAATCTGTAACACCTGTTGGCTCCTCAGGTAGCCAGCTGCCATCCCCCATGTGTGACCTCATTAACATCAACTCAGGTGTGGTTGAAAGCACTATGTTAGGAACAACCCCAGATGCTCTTCCGAGCCCCGTGTTTGAAGACATCCCAAGGGGAGTTCTGTGCCAGGAACCGAAAAGGAACCCGAGATGCCTATTTCCTGTTTAATTACAACATGGAGCAATGTAGGTTGTGGGGAAAGCAGAGGGAAGAGAAGGGGATGCTGCGTGATCCCTTCATGCAAGAAGACGATTGACAATGTCCAGGGATAGACAGGGGAATCCTGGTTACCGTCTGCACTGACAGAGAAGGAACCACAAAGAACCGTAAACACGGAGGAGGGCTAAGTTTGGTCAGAGAAATATGGGGGAGCTTCTCATCACAAGCCTGTCTGTGTGTGTGTTTTAAAGCTTTTATTTATTTTATTTCAGAAAGAGAGCATGAAACAGGGCGAGCAGCAGAGGGATAGGGAGACGCAAGCTCCCTGACATGGGGCTCGATCCCAGGACCCCGGGATCATGAGCTGAGCCCAAGGCAGACGCTCAAACGATGGAACCACCCAGGCAGCCCCCTCATCTGTGTGTTTTAAAGCATTTCCATTTGCACCTGTAAAGAGTCTTCAGATTAAAACGAGTAAGGGAAACACTCAGCATGCCGTTCCCAAGTTCAGCACCACCACCCTCCCGTACCCACACGTTTGCCTGTCCCCAGGACCCCGATGTCCCCACAGGGGCGGGCTCGCTCCCGTCACCCGGGTGCCGTGGGAGTCCCGGGCAAACGGAGAACGGTAGCAAGTCACCGTGCCCGCGGCCGCCTCCTAAAGCGCCTCGGTTCCGATCTGTTAATATTCAACAGCGAAGGGGGACGTTGCCTACAGATTTCTATTATCATGAAAAAGCAGCTCTGCGTGTCGGTAAATATAATAGGTGTCACGGTAAATGCTTGTCAGGGTGAGAGTGAGCTCCGGCATCTGCATTCTTATGCTGGCCTCTCTGAAGGGTGTTAATCGCCAGGATGAGACAGACGCTCGGTCAAACGCCGCCGCGGAAAAGGGCCTTATTTATTCAGCACTTGAGCGGTCTACGGGGAAAAGTGCCCATGGCAAGTCAGGTCTCGGAAACTACCCGTGCATCTTAAAATGCCTGCATCCACTTAGCGACTGCAAGTGCTCCCAACGGTATGATTTAGTACAAATAGTGTTTCCATATATTAACCGGCACCGCGCGCCTTGCTGGCTTTTCCATCACGCGTGAGGACAGGCACTTAGCATACGAGAGGCTCAGATGAGACCCCGGCCACGGGCATAATGGCCCACACGGATGCACTTATTGCCCGGAAAGACGGAGAGCGGTCGGCTGGGATTAATGGCGGCATGGGGAATGGTTTCGAATCCAGGCAAGGTGGGGATGAGGCGCGGGAGTTCTGTTGCTCAGAAGCCAAGGTGCCGTCATCACGAGCTCGGCCACAGGGCCCTCCATAGGATATGACGCGGTTACACCCGTTCCTGTCATGGACGTAGGGGCTGCACCCTCAAACGTCCACCCTGACCTCACCCAGCCGGGACAAAGCTTCCGTGTGGAGTCCACAGTCCGCGGCGGTGGGTGGACGTTGGTGATGCATGTGCATCATGCCCTGGGCGTGATGCTGGGCGTGTGGTGTCTTCCAGGGAGGGGACACACATCCTCTACACCATGAGAGGGCGCTTTGAGCCAGCTTACTACCATTCGACTGCATGCAACCTTTCCTTGTCCCCCAAACTGCACAACCCAGGGCACCCGACCAGCACCATAAACAGGACCTCACGATGGCCCTGCACCAGGAGCCTTCATGCCCTGGTGTGGCCACCTGTCCATGCACAGATGGTGAGAACCCCAGACATGACCACGTTGTTGGGTTGGCCAGATCTCAGGCTCTCCTGGAACCCGAGGGAGGACAGCCATGAGAGCTGGACGGCGGGGCAGCTCCTGGAGGAACACCGTCACGTCCCTTCCTTTCTCTCCTTGGGAACACATGGCAGTGTTGCTGGGACCTCCAATGTCATCACCCAAAAATTGAACCATTTAATCCAAATTCCTCCATCACTGGGGTAAGGCACTAGCTGATTTTGAAAGGGATTTGAAAGCCCCCATGGGGCAAATGCAAACATCAGCAAACCACACACCTGGTGAAGGGTGAGGTCAGACCCCTCCCCGTTGCCCCATCCCAGGGCCCCGTGGCCTATGAGGTGAGGGCTGCCGGTGGGTCTGCAAACCATGTCCCCCAGGACGCAGATGAGAGTCAGCTCTCCAAGAGAGACACTTGCCTTACCATAAGTCCATCCCCAAGCTCATGTGGGATAGACTCATACCCAGAAGGACTTCCCTACTCTTGTCTGACTTCCAGAGCACCGAGCTCTAGTTCACCTGATAGATTTGCTTCATGTGTGTGTGTGAGTTTCCTCCCATCCCTGCGTCTCCTACAGGTTTGCTTCATTTCACACCCTGAGCAGGCGTCTGCTTATTCTGGGCTGTCTTGTGCTCACGGCTCGGCACCCTGGGGCTGATGGCGGGCACAGGCATGAGGGTCAAGGGGGGTGGTATGGAGAAGAAGCACGGCACATTGGGGCAGGTGGCACGGGACGGGGGACCCCATGCTGGGGCAGCATGGGGCTGGGTGCACAGGGATGAACGGATCCTGGAATGTTCTAGAAAGCAGCTAGCATATAAAGCATGGGAAGGAGACAGGACGCAGCGGGGCAGTCAGGAGGAACACAGACGTCTGGGAAGGACATGGCCAAATGCCTCCCCATTTTTGAGGGCCATGCACTGGCTGGTGGATCCCACCTGCAGGCACCGGCTTCCCTTTTCTAGAAGGATCCACGGGTCTTCATTTCCCAGCCCCACAGCGGGGGGCACAGACCAGCCCCCAGGCAGGGGTGTGCTTGGCCTGGGGCTGCAGAGAAGCCTGGTGCAAATACCAGCTTGCAGAGCAGGCTGCCTGGGCTCCAATCCTGTGTCCCTGGGCAAGCCCCTCAAATCTCAGATCCCACGTGGGCGCCACAGGGGACGAGGTGCCTGGCACCTGACCAGGCACACTTATGTGTTTGATCAAAGTGGCCAAAGACGCTGTCCTCAATGGAAACCAGTGCATCCAATACACCAGGGCTGGTTCCCAGGATGGATCTGGGCACGCAGGCAGAAATCAGCTGGGCCCCTCGACCCGGAGGGTGGTGGTTCCAACGACCTGTCTGCACACCTGCTGTAAGGAGCCCCCAGGAACATGCCTGCAAACATGTATTTTCCTCCTGTGCTTCCTGTCCCCACCCGTTCTCCCCACACTCCCCCCATGGTCAGGCGCCACTCCCCAAATCAGACAAACCTCTGGGCCTGCAGACCCGCATCTCCGATCCTCCTGAGGGATGGGCAGGCCCCCCAAAACCACTCTCCCTTCTCCACCCTATGATGTGCCAAACGGTCAGATTCTCAGGTTCTCCGATAGAGAAACAGTATCTCCGACTGTATGGCCATTCACATGGCTTTTTAGGGCACTTTGCAGTGATGTGAGATCTGCTGTTCTGTTTCCGACGGAGGCCTCCAGCGTTCGGGGGAAGCCCGTCCCGCGTGACCAAACGGAACCCCAGCCCATGCAGCCGTGCGAGACGGATGCAATTTCAGGCTCAAAGCATCATGCTCCCTCTCACGCCACCGGGCGAAGCAAGAGGACTTCTTCACGCCAGCTGACAGCTGAAACCCCTGGGTCCACATTTTGCTCATCGGTAAAAATGCAAAGACAGTGGATGATGGTGCCATTGCCATGTCCCATGCGCCATCTTCATATTTGCCCTTGCATTTTAGGATTCCAAAAAAAA
>NC_138385.1:106143749-106159409 GCF_054177405.1 Leptonychotes weddellii
CTCGTGCGCGCATCAAGATGAGCGCCACTGTTTGGGCGGCTGTGCCTTCTACCCACGTGTGTCTTTCTCCCAACGCCCCTCTGGCTTTGGCGACCCGCTCCCTAATGCTCATGGGCACATACGTGGTACCAGTCAGCTCCTTGCCAGTGGTCCGTTGCACCTGCCAGGGTCAGCGTTAAAATACGGCCTCACCTCTGCACCCCGTCCCACAGCACGAGCGACCGTGCCGACACGAACAGGATCTTCCAGGACGCGAATTTGAAAGGTCCAGGTCTCTGGTCTCCTCTTAAAGGTTATTTGCAATCGGAGTTCTACATTTGGCTTGAACGTTTAAAAGAAAAAATACAGCCCCACTAGATCAGGCGTTTAATGAAAACAGAACCCCGAGCTTGGAGAGGCAGCCGCGCGCAGGCAACGTGCTAATCAGCAGCAGATGGCCCAACACGACCCAAACCCCTTTTCTTATTATTGAAAACCGGGACCCACAAAGGCAGTCTGTAAGTTGGTTCATAAGGACTTAATTTTGCTCGGCAATAACAGGGCCATTAAATCTGCTTAGAGCAGGGATTACAAGAAAACAGGAATAGCGGATTCCCCGCTCCCCCTGCCTCGCAGCACCCACCCCTGCCGCCCTGCCTCCACCCGCAGCCTGCCTTGCAGAGACGGAGAAAGAGAGGAGGGAAGGAAACCCGCCACCCCTTTGCTCGCTGGCCACACGGCCCACACTGCAAACCGAAAACCCCTATTCTCAGCAGGACGCAGAGACTTGCACGTGCCCATACGGGGGCTGACGGGGGCTCGCTTAAAGTGCCATGCGGACAGCACCAGGTTGCAGGTTGCTCGGCCAAACCCCATCCCGAGGCCTCCACACCAAGGGGCCCTCCTGCCTCCTCTCCTGTCTCTGCCCCCATCCCTTTCCTGGGGGACAGCTCTGGGACATGATGACGAAATCCAGAGCGTATTCTCCTCCTGTTAAAAAAAACCCAAACACTTGAGGTTAAGTTTATAGAACATAAAATGAGGCATTTTAAAGTACAGTTCTGGGGGCATTTAGTGCATCCACAATATTGTGCAAACACCAACGCTATTGTGAGGCTTAGCTCTCCAGATTCCTTCCCCCGAGAGCTCCTCTCTCTAAAAGTGTTTTTGGTTGGCTGCCCCAGAAAGGTTATACGCAGAGTGACCCTATAACCCAGCATTTCCACGTCTGGGTCTGCACACAGAAGAATCAAAAGCCAGTGTTCAAACACATACTTGAACACACATGTTTACAACGATGGAAAGAACCCAAATGTCCACCGACGGACAATGGGGTCCATGCATGGATGGAATAGGACTCAGCCGTGAACAGGAATGGAGCTCGTGCAGGGACCTTGAGGACACGATATTCGTGAGAGAAGCAGACACACAAGGACAAATACTCTGATTTCATTTATGGGAAATGTACAGAACAGGCAAATCCATCATAACGGAAAGCAGATTAGTGGGCGCCATCCATGGGCAGGGTGACGAGTAACCGGGATGGGGATTGCCTTGTGGATGCGTGAAAATGTTCTGGAATCAGACAGAGATGGTGGGTGCTCCAGCCACCCTAAAAATGCTAAATGCCCCTGAGCAGTGCACTTTAAAAAGGTTAAAATGGTGAATTTTATGTTTTGTGGGTTTTACCTTCATTGGCTGGGGACTTGGACAGGAGCTAGGGATGCGGGCTGGGGCTGTGACCTTGGCTGACACCCACAGAGCGTTGAATTCCATGTTGCTTAAGAACCACAGAAACGCACTGTCAAAAATAAACACCGCAGAGCATAAAGAAAGGTGGGTCACGTGTTGGAGAAAATACCGGGAACCCATTCTGCACAATTTGAGTGAATTTCTGAACGTTTGTAAAATGAGGCATTCCTGGCCGGGCTCAGTGGACATCGGTTTAACCAGTGCCCAAGAGCTCCCTTTTCTCTCCATCCTCGCCAACACCTGTGGTTTCTTGCCTTTTTGATTCGAGCCGTTCCGACAGGTGCGTGGAGATATCCCACTGTGGCTTTGATTCGCAATTTCCCTGATGGTGAGTGATGATGAACATCCTGTCATGTGTCTGTTGGCCGTCTCTATGTCTTCTTTGGTGAAATGTCTATTCATGTCTTCTGCTCATTTTTTAACTAGATTATTATTATTATTTGCAATTCATTTTGTAAGAGTTCCTTATATAGTCCACTTATTCATCCTTCACCAAAAAAAAAAAAAAGTATGTGATGTGAGAATGTGTGAACTCACCTATGGTGGTCATCCCTTTACAGTATATGTGTACGACATCACCACGTGGTACAGCTTAAAAGTATAAAATGCTATTTGTCAATTATATCTCAATAAAACTGAGGATGGGTGGGGGGGAGGTCAATGAGCTTAGAAAAAAGGAACATGGGGTTAAGAGAACAAAGAATGTAGGATACAGCATCATTGGATGGAGCATTCTCTGCAGACACTTCTGCACACCCCCAACGTCACCAAGAGTGTGCATTGGAAGAGAAAACGTCCCCCGTGACACACAAGTCACTCCCCTGGCAGCCAAGCCTCCTCTGGGAATCCCACCTTGGACGACTTGACCCCTCTGTGGGAAGGAGCTGGACCTCATAAACCCTCCAGGCGGCCCCAGAACCCTACAATGCCCTCAGATCCCTCCTAGTTCACATTTATGGTATTCTCCTAGTTTAGGGCAATTAAATAAAACATTTACAAGCCGTCCATAAAGAATTTAAAACTCTTGGGGGAAAGCCCAAGAGTGAAGCCACACTCCAGTTGGCAGGAAGGGCGCAGAATGTAGGAAATGACTTAATGCTGTCCCTGAAACCACCTAGTGAGCCGGCCAGAGTGGGCTAGCTTGACTTACCGGCGAGGCCGGGGCTCTCCCGGGGGCGCACCTGGACCACAATTGCCAGCCTTGGAAAGATGCTCTCTCTCTCTCTCCACCCGCCCCCCAACAGGAGACCAGGTGGTTTCCCAAAATGGTGGCACCCACATGGGCTCCTCCCCTTAATGTGCAGGAGAGCCCATTTCCACCACCTCCTCCAACATTCGCGAGTGCCAGAATTCTTTCTTGCTTCCTTTTTTTTCCCCCCACTTTTTCGAATCACAGCGCTCGGAATAGAGCACGTCATTGCGGTCTGCAGGAGCCCATCAGGAGTCACGCACAAAAGTGTGCATGGCCGCGTGTTCCAAAACAGTAACCCTCTGAAAATAAGTTGATACAATAAAATAACATAAAAGCAACAAAGTGAAAAGAGACAGAGGGAAGGAAGGACAGCAGAACGGACCGTAGGGGTCCCTTTGGTGGGTGGGTAGGTGGGGGAATGTGCTGGGCTGGAGGTGGGGGACAGCAGGGTTATCTTATCATCCATGTCCTGTTTTCCACATCTGCACTGGGTTCGCAGGTGGTAGTAGAGAATGAAGAGTCACCTCGAACCAACCAAAATATCTAACTGCATGATTGTATTCAAGTATTTAAAACAAAACAAAAAAAACACCTAAAATTTAGACAGAAGCTGATGTACGTGAATTCAGAAAGCAAAGCTCATAAGCCAACGGTCCCGATTTCCATTTCCAAGCCCCCAAGGACTAAGGAAGACAGCAACAAACATAAGAAGATGTGCCCTGGCTCACGGGGCATCTGGTTGGTTAGGAGAAATGGATCATGGATCACTACACCAAAAACTAATGATGTATTGTGTGGTGACTAACATAACATAATAAAATTAAATTCAATTTAAAAAAGGAGAAATGGAAACGTGTCCTTTTGATTCTGATGTCACCATATCTCTTGCGTTTTGCCCAAGATCCTCTCTCTCGCTGGTACCATCAGCATCTGTGCCCTTAGCATCCCCTGTGCTGTTCCCATTAAAGGTCCCCACACCCACCCTTTTAGGGCATTTGCAAGTGCTGCCCCTCTGTGTGAACTCTCCTTCCCAAGGCTGCCTGGGAAACTCCTATTCACCCTGCAAAACCCCACTCACCCGACCCCTCCTGACTCACGTTGATCATCGCACAGAAACCAGGCTGAGCGCATTCCCCCTGCATTTTGCCGTTGCCCCTGGTCCTGAGCTGCATCCCCGGGGGCACAGCCTGCTTCAGGTCCCTTTCTCCCCCTGAACCAACGTTCCAGATTGGGGGATAGGGAGCTTCCGCACACAGGTGGTGCATGATTTTAGTGCGCTTCCCTTTCCTGCAGGTTGAAGAAGCGACGCCAGAGCCGGTGAGTGCCTGTGATAAGCAGATAGTACTTTAAAAAGGAAAAGGATGGAGTCCTTTATAGTAGGAACTCACTCTTACTAGAGACATACTGATTGCCTAGCATGTGTTGGCCAATGTTTCAGGCTGGGGCTGGAATCCCACGCAGGATATGATGAAATTCCATCGTACACGGGTAACAATCGCTCTGGAGCCTGAAGAAGGACCCTCTCAAACCCAGACAGAAAGACAGATTTTACGGGTCGATGCTCAATGTTCCACGCACGGCCAGGAGCCCGCCAAGCGTTACTCAGCATAAATACTTAAATACAGTAGTATTTTTGGACAAAATGCTAGATCCCAGATTGATGTCTTTCCAGCGATGGGACAGGACGGCTGCCTAAATATCACCCTTGGAGTATCCACCCAATGCCATTTTGTGTGACCAGCGCCAAGGAAAACGCTGAGCAGGAGAAGAAACACGTTGGCTGAGCGTTTTGCAGAACTCTGGGGCAAGACCGTGCAATTTGCGGGCGCCTGGGTGGCTCAGTTGGTTAAGCGACTTCCTTCGGCTCAGGTCATGATCCTGGAGTCCCTGGATCGAGTCCCGCATCGGGCTCCCTGCTCGGCAGGGAGTCTGCTTCTCCCTTGACCCTCCCCCCTCTCATGTGCTTGCTCTCTCTCATTCTCTCTCTCTCAAATAAATAAATAAAATCTTTAAAAAAAAAAAAGACCGTGCAATTTGCAAAATGCCTGGTAAGTCTGCAGTCATCCCGGCCAGACGCGCTCGAAGTCAATTAGTTGCTCGTTTCTACCTTTAGTGAACTCAGATTTCTCGAGGAGCCATCCAACTGCACAGCAATGAATGCCGGACCACGACCCCCCATCCCCCACCCCCGCAAGAACTTCTCAGACTCCTAATTGGGCAGAAATAAAAATCAGCATTCCAGCCCGTGATTACAGACCTGCACTTCATTTCATCTCGTTATTACGTGGCCAGCGCGTCCTTACAGGAAACCACAGACCTGACACGTTAAACACGAGTATAAATAAAATGTGTTTCAGGTTAGAGGGTCTACGGAGTCCGCTGACCCCCCTCTGCGATCACTTGCCCCAAATCATAACAAAACTTGAGCACAAAGGACGCCAACGCCGGCGTCCTTTTGAAAGTTTCCATGCACAGCCACATAAATCGTTCTGGGGCATGAAAATAAGTAAATAAAAATTGAAGTCCAAACGTATTAAATCGACCGCACTTTCTAAGAGGCAATTGTGGCCGGGTTTGGGCTTGTATTCCGGGTTGCGTAGGGAGGAGGAGAAGCCGGAATTCCAGGTTGGCTACCAAGAACGGCAGAGTGTGCTTCGAACGCCAGAAAACTCTGTCTCCTGGAAGTAGACCCACAGAACGCACAGCGGATTTGGTCAGTTTTTCTTAAACCGTCGTTGCTTCTTGTCTTCTTCTGTGATGCTAAAATGGATGGGACCTGAAATTCAACACTTTAAGCATTTTAAAGGCGCTAAAATATACAGGACCTAAAATTCAACACTTTATGCATTTTAAAGGCGCTAAAATATACGGGACCTGAAAGTCAACATCTTAAGCATTTTAAAGGTGCTAAAACATACAGGACCTGAAATTCAACATTTTAAGCATTTTAAAGTGACCAAGTCACTGGCATTGAGCAGGTTTTCACCCTTTTGTGCCACGCCTACCACCTCTATTTCGTTCCAGAACATTCCTAGGATCCCGAGGAAGCCCCCACCCACATCAGGAAGCGCTCCCCAGTCCCCTCACCCCAGACCCTGGTGACCCCTAATCTGCTTTCTGACTCCATGGATCTGCCGACTCTGGACAGGTCGCAGGAATGGAGAAAAGCGTTGGTTACTCGTGTGTACAAAAAAACCCCCCAAAATAAAGCCCCGTGGGCTGTTCTTCCTCCCTCTGGGGTTCCCATCTGACACTACTGAGGTCAGACCGTTCTCCAAATGCCACTTCATCAGCACGAGAGTCTGAGTTTCCGCCAAGCGCCACTTGTCCGGGCTTCCCCGTGTGGCCTCCCTCCATGCTCACTCCCGGGGGAGGTCCCCATCTCCACGCGGCCCCTCGGCGCTGGCCCTCTGTCTGCTTCTTCCCAGACGTACACGGTAGTCATCTGTTAATGAGGGAGGTGTCCCCCTCTGTTTCCCCTGTTCCCGGTGAAGAACACACACTGGAGCCTTGTATTTTCACAGACAATTAGGATGGGGTGGATGTGTCACCCCAACGGGGACTCTTTTGAGGGATGGCCGAATGGCACAGAGTGAGAACCAGCTTGGGTGAGTGTCCTGGGGCCACGGTAACAAATGACCACAGACTGGGGGAGGGGATAGAACAACAGGGATTCATGCCCTCCCAGCTCTGGAGGCCAGAGTCTGAGATCCAGGCCGGGCAGGGCTGCTGAGATCCAGCCGGGGCAGAACCATGCTCCCTCCTGAAGCTCTTGGGGAGGGTCCTTCCTGCCTCTTCCAGCTTCTGGGGCTCCAGGCGTCCTTGGGCTGGTGGCCACGTCCCTCCCATCTCTTCCTCCGTCATCATGTGGCTTCTCCTCTGTGTCCATGTCTCCTTTTGTGTCTCTTACAAGGACACCTGTCATTGGATTTAGGGTCACCCTGGCCCAGGATGAGCTCATCTCAGATCCTTCACTTCATCACATCTGCAAAGACCCTATTTCCAAATAAGGCCCCACTTACAAGTTTGAAAGGGACATGAATTTTGGGTAGATACCATTCACCCAAGAACATAACACAACCCAGCCCAGAGGGCGACCGGTGGGTAAGGGTCTTTCCAGCTCCCTGCTACCATCTTCCCAAAGCACCAACGCCCTTGCCTTGGACACACCTGCTCTCCTTGTGTCTGTCACGTTTCCTCCCATTTAACTGACAATAGTTACGTCCTTGAAATCTCCTCCTCCCTGGAAGACGTTTTCGGATAAGCACATGATCGGATTTTTCTCACATCTCGAGAAAGAGGGTGTATGTTCGAAGGTGCATTGGACTGCGTGTTCTGTGCGGGTCTGGGGGCGATACAAGACTGAATGAGATTATTTCACGGTGTATCCTAGGAAAACAGAATCCGCACAGAACAGCGAAAAATGACCTTGAGATCTGGCGTTTTGATTCGATGCAAGGAGCTCACTGGAAGGACACGATTCTGGGCAAACAGGGATATAACACCCTGAGAACCAACTGCACTGAGTGATAGAGCAGTTGATATTTGATGGCGATTGATCCCACATTCATTAATTACAGATTCCCAAAGGTCAGAGTGAAGTGAATACACGAGATGGGGCGGGGTGAAAAAAGAGAACAACAACAAAATAATCCCAGTGAACAGCAAGGTAGTCTGAAAGGTTCAAATTGCAAATTTATTAAATATTTAAATGCACTTATGAGAACACTATGGTTTTAAACAGACCCATATAAAAGAGCTGCATTTTTAAACTGAGTAACGACACGTCTCAATCTTTGAAAACACTTCTGGACTTTTTTTTTTTTTTCCCCGTTCAGAAAGCAACCACCATCTTTTATTATTTCTGTCTGCGTCTTTGTAAAATGGAATTCTTGCGAACAGGTCTGAGTCTCCAACACGCATCAAACAAAGGGCATAATGTACAAGGAGGGGGAAAAAAAAGAGAGAGAGAGAGATTGAGAGACAGAGGGATCATAAAGCGGACAAGAATTTCTCGAGGAGAAAAAAAAAATGCAATTGAAAATCCGGCGTCGATGACATGACAGAGCATTTAGAACAAGAGCTCAGGTTGGAGAGATGGTGGGGCCGCTGGTACAGAGTGTGAGCTCTAAGTGATTATAAACACATGTTCTGGGAGCAGGAGGAAGTCGGCGGCGCAGGGGGAAATAGCTGCAATCGAAAGGATCGCCGGAGACGCAGCCCCCTTGGAGCTCTCGATGAGCAGATGCTTCAGAACTTGAAAGGGTTTGCAAGGCGCTGCTTAAGTGGGTTAGGGGTCGATGAATGATTGCAAGGAGGATCCACGCTGCAGAAATTGGGAAGACGAGAGGCGCTGGCCCTGAAAAGAATGCACGCATGCTTTTGGCGCTGGCAGCCCCGTATGAAAAGGTAATTTGTGGGCCACAAATTAGAAGACCCGCGTTTCTTCTTCTGGCCAGAGAGAAAAATCACTTGGGATTTTCACACCATCTCGTGGCACCTTGCACGGGAAGAAATGAATGCAGGAGGCATGCTTTCTTTCCTGGGAGGTTTTGGGTTGGAGTCTTCGGAGTGGTTCCAAGCGTATGTGGACCTCACCCCTATCTGGGTGCACAAAGTGTAGCATGGACACCACAGTGGGAAATGGCCGCGCTGGCGTAGCCCAGAGCCCAGCCTCGTGCACTGAGTCAGACCCCCTTCTCAAGCATCTGCTGGACTTGGACGAGGAACACGTCTCCAGCGACCATGGATGTATTATTGTCACGTCAGCATGTGTGGTCAGAAGGAATTGGGGATGCCTGAGACTCATGCATCCTCATCCTGCCAAAGCTCAGGAGGTGCTCATGCAGTGATGCAGGCATGGGACGTTCATGCAGTCTGTCCACGTAAAGAACCAGAATCACACGGGGAATGCCATCCTGTGGCCTCACAGTCACAAAGTGGCTGCTGGAGCTCCACACATCACACCCTGCAGATACAATTCCTAACAGAAAGGAAGGGCATGAGCACAAAAGCGTGTCTTCTCCAGGGATGGAGCTGGCCCCCTAAACCGAATCAGCTTCATATTAAGGAAGGAGAAAGGGAATGCCCTGTAGACACCCATATCGTTGTCTTGAGTGTGTGCTCGGTGCCGTGAAACATTCTTCTGCTCTTACTATTTGATTCGGGAGAGAAGCGGCAATTCCTTGATTGTTGTCTCCAATTTTACTCCGCTTCCCTGCTAAGCTTTGGGGGTCATCCCGCTGCTTCCCTGGTAGGACATTCTGGTGGGCCACGTGAATTCCCATGTGTGCCTGGTCTTAATTGTGGAATGATTTCCTGCCTGCGGGGCTCTGGATGCCCAGTTGTGTCCTCTCCGCCGAAGTTAATCAAGGCAACAAGAACTCACGGGGGGCTGCCGCTCTTCCACACGGACACCGTTTGTCTGTGACTCAGACCTCCCTTGCTGAAAGGGACGTTCCACCAGAAGGCATCCTAAGCTCACACGCACCTTGCTTGGAAGGTCCCAGATTCCAACCCCAAACCATGTTCTCCGATGCTGTGCAGCTCTGCACAAGTCACCTCCCCTCTCTGAGCCTTGGGCTCACTTTGCAAAATGTTAGTAACTTTCTTGCCCTTTTGTGTGAGCCTCAAAATAAAAAGTAACATATGGGATTGTGACTTGTCACAAAGAAGAAACACGCATGTGCAACTTGTTAATACTTTAACTTTTGAGTGTGCAGGTGCACATTACCCATTGTAGCAGGTGGCGGTTTATATTAAATTACAAATGAATCACCATGAAATGACCTTAAAAATTCAGCTGCACATGGTCAGAGGTCACACTTCAAATACTGGAGAGCTACTCGTGGTGGCTGGTGGCCACCATATTGGGTGGTGCAGATTTAATACATTCCCGATTTATTGCCAGAAAAAAAATTTTAAAAAAGAAAACACTCCCCTTATTGCAGAAAGTTCTGTGTAGTCATGACCCAGTTCATCCCAGTAAGGTCTGAATTGAACAACAGGGATCGGTGAGAAAAATATCTTTCAGAGGACTCTGTGTTTCCTCGAGGCAACATTACTGGGGCTTGGTTCCTGAAAATGTCCATGTAGACTCCCTTATAAGGAAAAATTATTCTGCATGGGACTCTCAAACAAGGGATGTGGAGGTTTGCTGAAGGGTGCTAATTGATGGGAAATTTTATATTAAGCAATTCTAAATTCTGTACTCTTTTATTGAATATCATGTATATGAGTAACATATACAATTATGTAAAATACACAAATATATGTCAGTTATCAGGGAACACATATCAATGTATGAGTGTATAGTTTACTGTGCATCGTTATATAATCATATATCACGTATCATGTCTGTCAAACACACACAACAAACCTATACATACATACATACACATGTATGATTTATCTTTGTACATATGTGTAGGTATAGTTTATATCTATGCATAGTTTATATGTACATATGTGTATATATAGTTTATGTGTATATATAATTTATCTGTACATGTAGGTCTAGTTTATATGCATGTATAGTTTATGTGTACATATATGTAGGTCTAGTTTATATGCATGTGTAGTTTAAATGTACACATATGTTGGTCTAGTTTATATGTATGTACAGTTTCTATATACATATATATAGGTCTAGTTTATATGCATGTACAGTTTCTACGTACACGTATGTAGGTCTAGTTTATATGCATGTGTAGTTTAAATGTACACATATGTTGGTCTAGTTTATATGTATGTATAGTTTCTATGTACATATATGTTGGTCTAGTTAATAAGTATGTACAGTTTCTATATACATATATGTAGGTCTAGTTTATATGTACACATATGTAGGTCTAGTTTATTTCTATATGATATTATGTATGTACATATATGCATGTACAGTTTATTTCTATATGTATGTATATTATATATGTACTTATATGTATGCATAGTCTGTATGTATGCATACTTAAATGTGCATATATGTAGGTATAGTTTATATGTATATATTGTGTATATACGTATATGTATATGTAATTCATTTCTGTCTGTAGAGTATATATACATGTATGTATGGTTTATTTTTGAAGAACAGAGCCATTTGGCTAACAAAATTACTAAAAGCATTTACGCGTGGATTCAAAAAAGGTAAAGTAATAAAATTAGCAAGTTAAAACCAAAGTTTGAGTGACTTGGAAAATCATGTACATGGATCACTTTTTAAAATTCAGACTCTACGTTTTAGAGCGGTGTCAGGTTCACGGACAAATGGAGAGTCAGGTAGAGAGATTTCCCGTGCACCCTTCCCTGTCCCCATGCGTGCGCGGCCTCCCCGTTATCAGCATCCCCACCAGACGGTGCATTGGTTGGAACTGACCAACCTACACGAGACACCCTGCTACTCACTAAAGCCCTTGGTTCTCACTGGGGTCACTCTGGGTGTTGTGTGTGCTACAGGTTTCCACAAATGTACAGGGTCTTGGATGCACCATCTTATAGTCTCACACTGAGTAT
Organism: Leptonychotes weddellii; assembly: GCF_054177405.1. NCBI lineage: Eukaryota > Metazoa > Chordata > Mammalia > Carnivora > Phocidae > Leptonychotes > Leptonychotes weddellii. Next base: position 106,155,184 of record NC_138385.1, read on the forward strand.
TTCCATTGTCCTAAAACCCCCCTGTGCTGCCCCTCCTCATCCCTCCCTCACCCCCAGCAACCACGGATCTTTCCACCGCCTCCATAACTTCCCCTTTCTCCAGACCGCCCTACAGTTGGCTTCAAACTGGCTTCTCTCGTTTCTCAATATGCATTCAAGCTTCCTCCGCGTCTTTCCGTGGCTTGGTAGCCCGTTGCTTTTCACAGCTTATTCATCCATCCACCTGCTGAAGGACAGCTCGGTGCCTCACAGGCTTTGGCAATCGGGCATAAAGCTGCTAAACACATCCGAGTGCAGGTTTTTGTGTGGACCTGAGTTTTCTCCTCATTTCAGTAAATACCGAGCAGTGCACTTGCTACATTATTAACTTTTTTTAGCGTACAGCGGAAACTACACTTCACTGGAGAGATTTAAATTACTGCATCTTGCAGCGCCCAGGGACCAGGTCAGGTGACCTCTTGAGGTACGTGAGTGTTAAAAACTCATCTTCTGTGGACACCCCGTGATGCTCTTACCTCCCACCTGATTTCCTACCAAACATCAGCAGGGGCGTAGAAATTAGGACGGAGCAGGTCAGCGTTCTAGAGGCTGAGGATGAAAACACGAACTGTATTAGTTGTCACATTAAGTACAAATGGGACAGTTCTTCGAGGAGCCACTAAAAGTGGAGAGAGGAAGATGGAATGAACTGCCAAACTCTTAAAGGGGGTTTGAATCCATTAAACCAAAACATGCTAAGAAATGAGAAAAAAAAATAGAAAAACGTTAGAGAAAAAAATAGGAAAATGTCACGTTAAGAGATGAGAAAAAAAGCAGAAATGTTAGAGCACAGAGAATATGATTGCAGAAAAAAGAAAATTTGAAGCAATCAGTGTAAAAGGACTAAACTCTGCATTCAAGACTAGGTTCCTAACCAAACAACCAGTCAGGTCAACGCCATCCACAGTAGCCCTCCCTATAACATAAAGACACAAAACTGGAAAAAAAAAAAAAAAAAGCGAATCCCAACCGAACACCAACCAGAAAAACCCAGAACTAGGCTCATTAATAGGAGACAAAACAGATTTTTTTTTTTAAATTACTGGACTTATCAGCTTTATTAAAACCATTATACTTTTCACCCTGACACACAGTGTCATGTCTGTTTTTTTTTTAATTTAAATTCAATTAGCCAACGTATATAAACATATATATCATTTGTCTCAGATTCGTGTTCAAGAATTTATCGGTTGTGTTTAATACCCAGTGCTCAGCATAAAACAGATTTTTTTTTTTTAAAGGAAAGACGGATGCGAAGACAAACGAGAACTCAAAATGGAAAGATAAACATTTGAATTCGGGGCAGATGAAATAACAGCACATTGATGCGCTACACGGACCCATAAACCTCATACACATAAAGCAGGAAGCTATGCAAAACCAAGGAAAAAACACATTCACAAGTCTGCCATCCCACACACTCTGTAATTAATAGTTTAAGCAGAGTTAGAAAAATCAGAAAGACACACAAGATATGAACAACAGTATTAAAATCCCAGATGGGGTGCCTGGGTGACGGGCATGAAGGAGGGCACGTGATGCAATGACCACTGGGTGTTGTAGGCAACTGATGAATCACTAAACTCTACCCTTGAAACTAATAATACACTATATGTTAACTAGGTTGAATTTAAATAAAAAAAAAATTTAAATCCTCAATTATCACACACATGCCAAGCAAGTGCTCCCAGCAAGTTCAGACTGCACTTTCCCCAAGCACATCAGGAACTTAATTGCATTGATAAAGAGCCTTTTTCCCAAATGAGGTCCCATTCACAGCTTCCAGAGCATCTGAATTTGGGGGGCGTGTGAGAATGATTAAACTCATGACAGAGGCTGATTTCACATCAAATGGTGCTTCTGGAGCTAGGTCGGTAATACACGCATGCGTTTGCAACCAATTTATGACCCTAAAAATGCACTGTGATCGTTTTGCTACAGTTGATTCTTAAACAGCCCTGTTTCCCGAAATATGTTTCAGGAACCATCCAGAGCAAGTAGACATTGCGGGGAAATTACCAAAATAAAACACACACACACACACAGCTGTTTGAGCAAACTGTTTGGGAAAGGCTCGGACGTCGCAGCCGGGACAAGGGATGCAGATCTTAGGGCTTCTCGGCAGAGCTGGGTGTTTCTAGGATTCCTTCCTCGACCGGTGGAATGGTCCCACACGCATTTCCCAGAACGCGTTTTGGGAAACAGCATGGTCCCTAGCACGATTCTCGCCTGCCGCAGGGCCCTCTGTAACAAGGATGGATTACTGATTTCACCACGCCTAAATCTGGAGGACTTTGTGCACCTTTCGGGGCTCTGAGGGACAGTGGGATAAGCATCCTTTGACAAAACCTTTTGCACAAGATTCTGTCTCCCCATGTTGTTGCAGACAGCTGTTCTCACAGTCTCCCAATTTGCAGCAAAAAGCTTCCAAAAAGCTTCCGGGTCCCTCGGGCACCCCGGGAGGGAGCACGGGGCTCACCTCCTCCAGCATGGGTTGGGAGGGACAGAGACCCCTGGGGCTGCAGGGTCTGCAAGGTCCTGCCCACCTGACTCCAGACAGTGACCCAGGAATTACAGGAATTTTTCCAACACGCACTCCAACCTGGGTGAACCCTGAGGATTGCATGCTGAGTGACATAAGCCAGACACAGAGGCCATATCCGGTATAAATTCCACTCACCCGAGGTCCCTACAGGAGTCAGATTCACAGGGACAGATTTTAAATAATGCTTAGGGAAGCCATAAATGGAATAGAGAGCTAAGGCCAGCAGATAGGTAGGACTTACATACGTATACTCATAAAAGAAATCTCTAGCGATGAACTTTGAGCTACAAACTTCAGCCCTGAGCTTCCAACCAGCCAAAGAGAAAGAGGAAATAAGATGAGCTACAAAACGCACATTGTGCAAGAGAAGATAAATTCACGTTAAGAGAAACAAACAAAGGAAAATCCGTAGGGACAGGAAGTGCGTGGTGGGCGCCAGGGGCTGGGGATGTGGTGTTTCATGGGGACAGAGTTTGAGTTCGGAAAGATGGAAAGTTCTGGAGATGGATGGTGGGGATGATTGCACAACAGTGTGAATGGGCTCGATGCCACCGAGCTGTGCATTAAAAATCGTTAAGGTGGTAAAGTTTATGTTGTGTGTATTTTACCCCATTAAAAAAATCCTGAGGGCGCCTGGGTGGCTCAGTCGGTTAAGCGACTGCCTTCGGCTCAGGTCATGATCCTGGAGTCCCGGGATCGAGTCCCGCATCGGGCTCCGTGCTCGGCAGGGAGTCTGCTTCTCCCTCTGACCCTCCCCCCTCTCATGCTCTCTCTATCTCATTCTCTCTCTCAAATAAATAAATAAAATCTTAAAAAAAAAAAATCCTGAAAAAAAAGTAGTATGCCGTACCTTAAAGAAAAATTAACAATTTGAAAGAAGAATAAACGTCAATTTTGAGGATAGGGCTGCAATTCAGTAATTAACTTTATGGGGAAACTAAAATCCTCACGGACCCAACAAAAACATGAAACCTTGCACTTTGTATTCTGTTTTGCAAGCTTATTTGAAACACACAGGAAAATGCCAAATGGCCCCATGGAAGGACATAAAGAAAATGGATCAGGTTGGACCAGTTTTCACAATCAGGACCTGGTCTTGCTGATTTCGAATCTACTGTGGAAATGAGGGAACACGGGGACCCAACGGCTTGATACAAGGTGCTCAAAAGAGAGAATATCTACCTCTCACCTCTGCCTCGGGGGGCCCCCATGCACCCCCACATCCCAGCTTGGAAAAGATCTGATTCTGCCAGGGGTCCCCCATGTAATGCCTCAAACCAGCCTGGAGAGGTCTGACTCTGTCTTGGGATCCCCCATGTACCCCCAGCCCAGCCTGTAGGGGATCTGACTCTGCCTTGGATCCCCCATGCAACCCCAGACCAGACTGGAGGGGTTTAACTCTGCCTTGGGATCCCCCATACACCCCCAGCCCAGCCTGGAGGGGTCTGACTCTGCCTGGGGATCCCCATGCACCCCACATCCTAGCCTGGAGGGGTCTGACTCTGTCTGGGGTCCCCCATGCACCCCCACATCCCAGCCTGGAGGGATCTGACTCTGCCTGGGGTCCTCTATGCACCCCCACATCCCAGCCTGGAGGGGTCTGACTCTGCCTTGAGATCCCCATGTACCCCCACATTCCAGC
>NC_138385.1:106159909-106181026 GCF_054177405.1 Leptonychotes weddellii
GGATCCCCATGCACCCCACATCCTAGCCTGGAGGGGTCTGACTCTGTCTGGGGTCCCCCATGCACCCCCACATCCCAGCCTGGAGGGATCTGACTCTGCCTGGGGTCCTCTATGCACCCCCACATCCCAGCCTGGAGGGGTCTGACTCTGCCTTGAGATCCCCATGTACCCCCACATTCCAGCCTGGAGGGGTCTGACTGTGCCTGGGGTCCCCCATGCATCCCCACATCCTAGCCTGGAGGAGTCTGACTCTGCCTGGGGTCCCCCATGTGCCCCCAGCCCAGTCTAGAGGGGTCTGACTGTGCCTGGGGTCTCCCACGTGACCCCCAGCCTGGAGGGGTCTGATTCTACCTGGAGTCCCCCATGCACTCCCAGCCCAGCCTGGAGGAGTCTGACTCTGCCCTGGCTCCCACTGGGTAGATGGGGAGCAAGAAAGCAGATGTAGGGACTCAGCTCATTTCCTGTTTTCTGGCCTGAGGCCCCTGCAGGGGAGCAAGGAGGGGAGGGACAGTCAAGGTCACAGAAGTATGGGGGTCTACCCTAGACCGTAGGCCAGAGGAGACGTTAACACATCCATGGGGTCCCTTTGCCATTCCTGAGCCATGAAGACAGACAAGCGCCTGCCCCCCAGCAGCTGTCAGGAAGATCCTGGGGGTGGCGGTGGGTGGGGGGCAAGCCCAGGTGTGCAGTGAATGCACCAGGTCCCCCCACGGGAACGCCCCAAGAACCCGACTGACTAATTGTCAAGCTGTTTGTTTCCTCCGTTTTCCAAATTTCCTCCTAGGGGACCTGCCTTACCCGGCGTTTGTCCCACAGCCTCAGAAGCCTGTGGGGCTCACAACGCAGCTTGAGATGTGACAGAATGTTTGCCTCTTCACTTTCTCCGTTTCGGGAAGCTGTGATCGAGGTACTGATGTTTGTGGGTCCCCATCAACTGTAGGATCGTGCTTTCTTGCTTTTATTTCATGCTCTCCTCCTTCTCTCCTGATAGACACAAAGAAGTGTCTGCTCTTTCCACCCCAACTGCGTTGCATATGGTGGACTGTATGTTAATTAAGGGTTAATTTGTTAGTATTAATTAGCAATCAACCAACAAATTATTGACATTGATTTATTACATAATATCACCTAGCAATCAATCAACAAATTATGGATATCAATTTAACAATGGATACCAACTAGCAACCAATCAATAAATTATTGATATCAATCAAGTAGTTCATATTAATTAATGATTAATCAATGAATCATTAATATCAATTCTTAACGTTAATACAACAAACTCATATTAGTACACCGAACCTGAACTACTATGTACATTAGTATAATCTATATTAATCAATATTAATGGTTTATTAATAGCAATTAAACATTAATCTATTATGTACATTAATCTGCTAGTTAATATCAATAAAACTAATCAATATTAGTGTCTTAGTATGCTGAACCCCAGCTGCATTGTACATGACTATACCATATATTAATCAATGTTAACTGTTAATGTATTAATTAACATTAATTAATAGATAATCTTCCCTCGGAAAATTACCTTATTGATATTAATAAACCCAGTGAGCCTTAGTATCGTAATAAACTGGACCCCAGCTGCACTGCATATCAGTTACAATCTGTTACATAAGGGTCTGCATCTAGGGCTAGGGACTGAGCCTCTGTGGTTTCCAATCCCGTTAATTGAATTCCCCGACGAATCAAGGGTACAGTTCTCTTTACGCACGAACGATTCCGATTGCCTGTCCCCTGAGCGGGGGACGTCGGTGACGAGACTCCTGCACCTGGTCCAAGCCGGCGCCTGCATCCCACCTTCCCAAAGCCTCCCCTTCCCTCGGCCCGGCCGGCCCCTTCTGGGAGCTGGATCCGCGGCGGTCCTCGCGGCCAGGCGTCCCCGGGAGTACTTCTCCCCAGACTTGCAAGCGCTGACTCAGCGGGGTCCCTGCACGGGTCCCGCGATGCCCGCGGATGAGTCGCACCTGTGAGCGGTCTGTTGCGCTGAGCCCATGTCCTCAGCACCGCGCGGCAGACGGCCCCCCCTGCAGCAGGTGGGCTGCGTCCTATAATCCGCCCAGGGTCAGCCCCTGTGCCCCCGGCGGGCCAGGCACTGGCCGGACCAAGCTACGTGGAGATGGGGTCTGAAGGGCAGCGGGAGAGGGGGCCGGCAACCCTGAGAGTGGGGGGTGGGGTCATCATGCACGTCTACGCATCACGTCACAGAGACCCAGCCTTTCAGGGGAGCCGGTGCAGGGGCATCGGGGGGAGTCAGGGCTCTCTAGGGCACAGACCAGGGGACCCCATCCCAAGTCCTGGGGGGTCTTGCTGCCTCCGCGTGAGGCCCTGACCTCGCTTATCTTGTGGGCGTGAATATTCAACAGCGGGCACCCCTGCACCCTGAGGGTCATTTCCTGCCGCCCCGCCGTCTCTGTTCCCGCTCTGGGACATCGAAACGGACTGTGCCAGGCCAGACGGTGAGCGCCCGGCGGCCTCTGCTGCGCCTACCGTGGCCAGTACTGACTTGCCTAAGGGCCCGTGAGGCGTGATTTCAGGGTGGCAGGAGGTCCCCCACGCACAGCCACCCATAAACCCGGCGGTTGGATTTCGTCCTGTTTCCACGAGCCGTTCCTCACTTGCCGATCCTCCAGGACAGAACAGCCGTCCAAGGTGCCCACGCCAGGGCTGTCCCTGCAAGCATGCCGCTGGGCTTTCGTGGTTTCATCCTCCTTTGAAACACCGCACGCCTGGCTCCACGGCACCCACGTCCACGCTGCTCTCGCCCACGTCCTGCCCCATCTCCAGCTCTGCATCTCGAGAGACCCGTTGACCCATCCTCAGCCGACCTCTCCCTAACCCCCTCCAAAACAAGGACACGGGGCAAAGACACCCCATCTTCCAGTTACACACATTCTCGGGGGTGGGGTGGGGGTGGCGGGCCTGCATCCGCAGAAGGGCGGCCGAGGTTGAGTTCCAGGGAGGGTGTGAAATCTTCTTGGAGAGCCAAGTGGCCATGGGCTTGGCGGCTCCAGGAGGCAGAGTGGAACTTGAGCCCGGATTGTTCCCTCTCCAGACCTCCCAGGTCCGCCTTGGGAAGCCTCCCAGGACAGCCCGAGGGGCCCCGGCCGGCTTGGCTCAGCTGCCCGAACCCCTCCGTCACTTGGCTCCCACAGCAGATCTCACACCTTGCGGAGAAGGAGCCCACCCTCCTGCTTCCCTGCCCGGGTCTGCTCCTGAGCCTGTCCTGCCCTCACATTCTTGCTTTCTGCTTCTTTCGTGGGATGAGCATCGGGAGCTGGTGGACGCCACTACAGTCAAGGGCCCGAGGTGTGAGCAGTGCCTCCCACGGGGGCAGAGAGGAGTCCGGAGATTGGGGGACGGCGTTGGGGGTGCATGCGGTTGCATGCACACAGTCTCCCAGGGTGCACAGAACGAGGGGCTCGGAAGGACCCCATCCACGGTGTGAAAGCAGCTACTGATGGAGACCATCTGTGCATACGATGGATGGCAAGGCCAGCTAGGAGCGGGCAACCCCACCAGCCATATCTGAAATCCCAGGAGAGGAAAGCCTCATGCATCATGAGACACGCACGGACTGGGACCCCAGAATTGCTCAAAGGAACAAGCTCATCCCTCATAGTGGAAGCACTGGCCTCCAGCATCAGCACAGTGTTGAGCCAGATACCAAGCACCTGGGGCCTCCCAACTATTCAATAAAGCCACCAGGGACGGATATATTCATGGGACCCCGGAGGCTCCGAGCAAAGGGTGCCAACTTGCTCACATGGGACGCCATCACGTTGGTCCTCCTCATCCAGGACGGATGCTTGGACTCGGTGGCCTGGAAGAGCTCAGTGTGCAGACAGCCAAGAAGACCATGCATGCAGACATCCTTTTTGCTCCTCATATGCAACCCAGAGCTACTTGCAGGACTCCTGGAATTCTCGGGACCGATCTGCGACATTTTGATCTGATGCCAGAATGGATCTGTAACATATTTACGCATGCACACTATGCTCCGGGATGCAGTTATTATAGCACAGAGAACGTAATTCTCTGGCCGAGCCAGAGAATCCGACGTGGGAGAGGTGTCCACCTCAATGGGGGCCCCGTCCACAGGTCCAGCTGCAGAGGTTGAGAGGCGGAGGGCGGCTCATCTCAGGAGAGTCTGCTCTTGGCCCTTTGCTCACTGTGGACAATGTCTCTCATCTGTTTGTGGAGAAGGAAGCCCAGGGGACGTGACTGGTCCCACACATTGTCCATCACTCATGCCCCGGTGGCTGCCACCCCAGTTTCTTAACTGGTGTCCCATGTTGATGCATGGATCATTCTCCAAACCACATTCAGACCAACCCCACATGTAATTCTGACTGTGTTTGCCCGCTGCTTAGACCACACAACGGCCCCCCGAAGACCAAAGCCCTCCAAGGCCGTCAAGGGCAACGGTAGGTGTGTCTTTGCTGGGCTGGTGTTTGGGCATGCCAACAATGTCATTGCTGGTGGGATCAATGGGCCATGTTGGATCCACCTGACCGTGCAGGGGCTGGAGGCTGAGGTCATCCACACAGGTGGTCAGCCATGCCTATGTGATTGGCCCCCAACAAAAACCCTGGTCACCAAGCCCAGGTGAACTCCCCTGCTGGCTGTTGCCACACGTCATTTCCGGGACAGTCGAATGCTCCACTGGGAGAGGACACCTGGAAGCTCACACCTGGTATCTCCTGGACCTCGTCTATGCTCATTTTTCCTCTGCTGGTTTTAATGTGTATACTTTCACTGCAATAAACCACAACTCCAGGTATAACAGCATTTCTGAGTTCTGAGTCCTCCTAGTAAATTTTGGAAACTCAGGGTCCACTTCGGGACCCCTGATCTGCAGAAACTTGGCTAATATTACAAGGGAGGTGAATTTTGTTTGTCCCAGAGACATGGATGTCTAAGGAATCTGGAAAAGCTACGGTTGTCCTCCCGTGGGTCAGAAGGGTCTGTGGTTCCACCACTGCTGGCCAGACCAGACCAGACCAATGTTCCCCAAGACCCGGCCTCCTGCTCTGACACCCATGGGGCCAGGGGTACCAGAGGGGTGAGTGGGGTCAGAGGGAGACAGGAACTCAGTGGGAAGACCACAGAACATCATCTTGCACAATCCTTTGACAACCTGGTGTGGAAGTGACTCAGACTGATCTTTCTGGTGGCCACCCCCGTCTGCCCCTTCTGCATACCTTGGACTCCGGAGGCCAGTCACATCCATGTTCGTGTGGTTACCTGTGGAGTGTCTGACACCTACCACAGACTGTAAGATCCACCAGGACAAGAAAAGTATCTCTCTGTCTTACTCAATACTAGCAGGCTACGGAACGTTGGAACACTTTGTGAATACACGCATTCATGTGTTTCCAAATCATCAAACTTACCAACAATTTTCAAATTTTTTTTTGACCGACTGCAGTGCAAAAGGATGAGCAAAATACTTTAAGAAACACGCAGAAGTGGAAGACATGATCTTGGCCTCTAAAGAACTTACAAATTAGCTGCAGAATTAAGGCTGGCGGATCCCATCAACAACAGAACACGTACACAGCTAAGGGGGAAAAAAACGTGCAGGATAGAAAACAGGAGATGTAATGATCCAAAGGCATGGCACGTAAATTCTGCCAGAGCATTTTGGCACAAGCGTCTAGAAAATGGAACACTGCCTGGCATGCATGCAAAGAAAAAATATTTTGTCAATGCCATGAATTCTGGTCTAACTTCAGAAGGAAAATGAGAGATGTGAAAGGAGAGACCATCTCTTTTGTGAGTGAGGGGCAGAGCCTGTCCAGCATCCGCAAACATGGATGGGAAGAGCGTACGGCTCTTTAGTCCTCAATTTCTCCAGATTCTTCCAAACCTCAAATTGCAATTGGACAGTGATGCTGTGAACCAGTGAACACAGGCAATCTGTCATGTACACCAAAGTCGACTTTGGATTTTAAGGGAAGATGGTTGTGTTTTTGTTGTAGGGCTGCCTCTGTCGACCCTCATCAGCCCACTGAGGATCTAAGGATGGGTGAAGAACAGGGGCGATCAGCCCACTGAGGATCTAAGGATGGTGAAGAACAGGGGCGATCAGCCCACTGAGGATCTAAGGATGGTGAAGAACAGGGGCGATCAGCCCACTGAGGATCTAAGGATGGTGAAGAACAGGGGCGATCAGCCCACTGAGGATCTAAGGATGGTGAAGAACAGGGGAGGAAGAAGACCAGAAGGAATTTGTCATGTCTTGGGGTTGGTACCATGGCTCACTCACAATTTGTTCTCTGTGGCCCTCCAGCGGCCCCTCCCTGTTGACGTGTCTCCATCACTTCTCCAAGGACAAAGTATTCAATGAGGTAACACGTGTCCATACGCTGTGAGTTGTATTCATGACATTGTTGGCCCCACTTTTCCCCTCCCCCCGTAACAGAGACCCGTGAATCTAGGGCTCTACTGTATCCGCCCTTCCCGCTCCTGTTTATGGGTCACCCCATGGATACTCAGAGGATTCTTTTATGGAGATTTTATTTCACAATTAGTTTCCCCACACTGAACCTCTTGTAAAATATTTTGCAGCTCCCAAGGCAGGACAGACAGTGTCCTAGCGCTTTGTCAGTGGGGAAATACCTCTCTTGTGTGGTTGCAAGTTACTCAAGGTCATGCTGCCATGAGCACAGCTCTTGTGGCCCACAAGAAAGAAAGTGGGCACCTCCCTGGACTCTGGTGGCATTTCTTGACTGAAGACATGGCTCCTCAAGTGGCCTCAGACAGGTTCTGGGCAACAGGGCAGAGAACACAGGAAACCACAGGACTTTGTTCTCTTGGGTAATTTGAGGTGCTGTGGACACAGGCTTATGTCCATCCACATAGGCAAAAACTCTTTTGATTCCTCTTCAAGGAGTGTGTGCCAAGCTTGCTTCCCACCCAAACCCTGGGTGACGGGTTTTCTTTGATGAAGACAACCCTTATTTTGGTGTCCGTAAGAATTCCCTCTTTTGCCAGGGCCTGTGACTCACCAGGTCACAGATCCACATACAGCGGGAGGCAAGGTGCTGTAAGCCTGGTGAAAAGTCACCAGAAGGACTCCCGGTCCCCTGGCCACCATAGTTCTGTTGCAGACAAGAACCTCTTCATCCTGATGACATCACATGCCAGGGCCTGGGAGCCTGCATCAACTTACTCTGCAGGGTGAATGGGGTGGGGCGTGTGTGCAGCGATGCTGGCCTGCTTCCAGCTCTGGAGACCAGAAGTCAGATCCACGTGGGGCAGGACCGCCGAGATCCACGTGGGGCAGGACCACTGAGATCCGGGCGGGGCAGGGCCGTGCTCCCTCCCAAGGCTCCAGGGGAGGGTCTTACCTGTCTATTCCAGCTTCTGTGGCTCCAGGCGTCCCTGAGCTCGTGGCCACGTCCCTCCCATCTCTGCCTCTGTCCTCACGTGGCTTCTCCTCTGTGTCTGTGTTTCTCCTCTTGTGTCTCTTACAAGGACGCTTGTCCTTGGATTTAGGGCCACCCTGATCCAGGATGAGCTCATCTCAGATCCTTCACTTACTCACACCTGCAAATAGCTTATTTCCAAATAAGTGTCCATTCACAGATACTGGAGGTGAGGACGTGTGTGTATGCTTTGGGGCCACGACTGAACCCTCTATACTCTCCTTGAAGCTATAAGGGGGATCCCGCTCTGTCTTTCAAGTTCTCAAGGTGACTGTCCTCAGCTGTGGACCAGGTCAGTGGATCCTTGGGCTGCACCCCAGGACAGCATCAGGAAGCTGCTGCTGGGGACCATCCAGCGATGGCCTCCTCCTGAGACCATTCCTCCTGAGGACACCAGGAACGCCTCATACCTCACTCAATGTTCACCTGAGTGCCCAGCACAGAGACTGGGCACCTGAAGGCTGACAATTTAGGTTGCCAGTGTGTTTAAATGTGTAGCTAGCCGGAGTTTTGCACACACATGCACAACCAGCTCTGGGCCCCCAAGGAGATCCGTAGCAGATAGTGATTGATTTAGGATCTGGCGATAAATCAGGGGCGACCTCTGATATCACAGATAGGACCCTGGTAGCCAGGGAAATGCTTTGAAGGATGATGTTGCCCTTCACAAATAAGCTTGTCCTACAGGTCTTGCAGCCAAATGTCTCATGACTGGTGTGCCTACTCAGGAGGTCAAGGCAACCAAGGAGGATGGACGGGGTGTGGGGACGTCGGGGTCTCTCTGTCCTGCCCTTCTTCTTATTGCTCAGGGTTTCTTGTGTCTATACCCGGGGCTCTCACTGCTCTGAAAACAGAAGACCCCACAGTCTCCACGGCGGTCTGTGTTTTTACGGCCACGGAGCTGTTTCTCTGCATGCCACCTCCTCACACACCAAGATGTCTCGGGCACAAAAGCCTGACGGTCAACGTTTCCTTTAAAGAAAAAACCCCAGAAGGCACTGTTCACACTGCCTCTCTGACAACGTTTTTCTGTAGAAACAGGGTGCCCCTTGTCCATCGGAAGAGAACAAGATTATTGGCTGTGGGCCTCACAGACACGCCGTCCTTGCATATTCTGGTGGTGCCCATTTAGATCACTGCGATGTTTGAAAACATCGAGCCTGTCACGGGGCAAGTGGCCACAGATTTAAGGATAATAGATTACCTCACACCATTGTTTCTCTTTACTGAGTCATTCACTGGAGATGCTGAGGTCAGATGGGCTTATCTGCAGGATATGGAGAAGGTGGCTGATGAAGGTGGGGGCCCCCAGGGGCCCCGAGTCCTACAGATGAGCTAAAACAAGGAACAAAACTTCTCGCTCAGCTCCCTGCCCCTGGACAGGGGCCAGCGTTCTCTATTCCACTGTGCAGGTGGGATAGGCAAGATGTTTTCAGATGCATTAGAACCCATTCCGTTGTGTTATTTCAAATATGTTCCATTCGCACATAGTCTAAAGAACGCATTTCAAAATGCACGGTGCGATCTTTGGTCAAAATACAGATTAAAAGCGTTTGAGAAGCATTCTGTGCTTCTGATATAATGACCCTGTGCTCTCTGCGGTTCTCGAGACGGAGGCTAATTATTTAGTCAATGTGGATGTACCGTAAATGCATGCCCTTTTAGGGAAGTGTTAGCTAGGCTTTTCTCAGATGTCTGTGAGGATCTCTTTATTCCAACCACATCATGACTTCTAACTATTGCTGTTGGAAAGATAAGTCAGGGTTTTAATGGATGGCCATGTTGTTCGTTTTGTTTTGTTTTTACTTAAAGAACAATTGGCATGCTGTCTAGATTTTTTTCTCACTTTATAACCAGACGTACAGTCAAGGGAAAGGGATGCAGGGCACTTGGGAAACTTGCCCTGATCCTTTGGGCTCCTGAGCCAAGGTCTGAATACAGGGGGTCCTGGACTCAGTGCACACGTTTGCTCCCAAGAGCTGTGTCTGTGGGTTTATCACTGAGTGGGTGTCCTACAGTAAATGGCCACCACCTTGGTGGCTTCTGATGGCCCAAAAGTATCCTGTCACCGTTCTGGAGGGCAAAAGTCCAAAATGGGTCTCATGGGGCTAAAAGCAAGGTGTTGGCTAGGCTGGTTCTTCCTGGAAGCTCTGGGGGAGAATCTGTCTCTTCCTCTTCTCCAGCTTCTGGAAGCCGCCTGAGTTCCTGGGCTCTTGGTTGCTCCTGCCATTGGGAGGAGAGCACCTTCCAATCTCTGGGTATGACTTCACTTCTAGCTGCTCACCTCCTCCTCAAACTCTGATCCCCTTGGACTCGGTCTTAGAAGGACCCTTACAGTGACATTTAGGACGCACCCAGATAACCAGGATGATCTCCCAGCTCAAAATCATTGACTCAGTTACATCTGCAAAGTCCCTCTTGCCATGCGTCTTGGTCTGTAGGGGCTGCTGTAACACAACACAGCAAATGGAGGGGCTTATAAACAACGATGAGAACTAAAAGTTTCATGGTTCTGGAGGCTGGAAGTCTGAGACCGATGTGCCTGCACATTTGGTGTCAGGTGAGGCCCCGCCTCCTGGTTCCTAGTTGTGTGTCTTGCCACTCTATCCTCATATGGAGGAAGGGCAAGGGGGCTCCTTGGGGTCTCTTTTATAGGAACATTAACCCCATTAATGAGGGCTTCACCCCCAGGATGTAATCACCTCCCCAAACCCCACATCCTCATACCATTGCATTGAGGTTAGGGCTTCAGCCTATTTGGGGGGACATAGATATTCGGACCATAATGTCGTAAAAAGTAACATTCACAGGTTTCAGGGATCAGGACATGGAAGATTAGGATATGGATGTCTCTGGGGCCTGCACTTCTAACCACTAGGCAATACTACTTCTCTGGAAGTATTCTCCATCTGTAATGTCCCTGAGGGATGGCCCAAGCACCCTAATAATATAGCTCCATGCCCATCCCAGCCCTGCATCCTGTCATCCTCACCTGGCTGCATATTCCTCTGGGGCATTTATCACCGCCAACCTGCGTTCTATATTGTATGTCTATGCAGTTACAATATCACCTCCATGGGGACTGGGCTTGTCTGTGCTGCTGAGCCTGGCACATAGTACGTGCTCAGTAAATGCTTTCTCCTTGACCAAAGGAAGGATTGCCATCAGTTTCATCTCTGGTACCCATATCACTTGGAAACTCCCCATAATGATGCTATCCAATATGGCAGCCAGTGGGAACATGTGGCTGTTTAAATGTAAATTATTGCAGTTAATTAAGCATTCAGTTAGTCGGTTAGCTCACATATCCAGTGCCCAGTAGCCATATGTGGTGTTTTAAATGTAAATTGATTACAATTAATTAAAGTAAATGCTCAATTCCTCCGTTGCTCTAGTCACACACGGCTGGTAGCTGCCATATTGGACAGTGCAGAATTTCCATCCTCAGAGAGACTTCTGGGTTGTATTGTGTCCCCCAAAGAAGATATGCGGAAGTCCTGGCCCCCAGTACTTGGGAATAGGACCTTATTTGGAAATAGGGTCTTTGCAGATGTAATCAGGCTACAATGGGTCCTAAACCAATATAACTAGTGTCCTTAGAAGGAGAAATTCCGACTCAGACACACACGAAGGGACAATGATGTGAAGAGTCACAGTGATGATAATCATGTGAAGATGGGGGCAGAGACCGGAGTGATGGGGGAGTAAGCCAAAGGACACGTCCCAGACGGGATGAGGATGGGTGGGGCCGACCAGGAAGAACAGGATGCACGAAATTCTGCAGCCACCCTCTTCTCGGGGAGACAGCTGAAACCAGGGACACTGGGAGTTCAGCATGCATTCCTCTTTGGAAGTTGATTTCCTGAGACAGCCCTAAAATATCTGCTTTTGAACCACTGGGGTCAACATAGAGTCCACCTCTCTTGTAACCCCTCGGTTGTACCATTAATACCCATCAGGAAAGCTCGCCGACGAACTGCTCCAAGTTCTGGGTTTGACCTGACTGCAAACTGCACTCACCCCTGAGAATAAGAACTTTCAGCTAGATGGGTTGCAAAGGACTGACTCTGCAGACTTGTCTTAGATTTGAAGTCATCTTACAATAATCCTCCAGGTGGTCATCGTGTCCTAGCTTGGAGTCAGAAGAAAGGGACTCTGATGATGGGTTTAGATTTAGTCAGGCACATGCTGTCCCTATGAATTATGGAGGAGTATGGGTCACGCAGACAAGGAAGCTTCCCAGTCTACGTGCAACAGTGGTTTACTGGCATTGCAGGATCAGAGGCCACCACGGAATATGATCCCCAAGGTCTGGGAGAAGCTCCCCCCACCCCGGGCATTGTACAAAAGTCCAGAGTCCTTGGCAAGTAACTGTGATAGAACCCAAATCTGCACGTTTGCCATTTTCCCTTCAGATCTGAATCAGAAGTATGAATGATTCATTCAACACACACTCTGAATTTTTACTTGGGCTGATTTTTTTTTTTTTTGATTGAATGTAAAACGTTAGCACTCATTGATCAAAAACTATCAGTGACCGCTTTGGGCATGTTGTGGAAATAGGTTGAAAAATGTGCTTCAGAGCATCAGGTACTCAGGAAGAGGAGAGAGATAAAACCTTACAACTTAATCAAAGTGAAATTACTTTCTCTAAGGAAATACCAAGGATGCTTTGGGACCCATTTAGAAAGTTATGAGACAGAATGGAAAGTCAACGTTATTAAAGAAAATGCGTTAACAAATTTACCAGATATCAGGGGAAAATGGCGAAAACTAATTTGTCTGGATCGGAAACGTCAGAACATCTTTGGGTGATGAGAAAAATGATCCTCTTCCAGCCCCGGCAGAGGATATTCTAGCCATGTCACAATTCTCTGTAGCTTCAGCAAAAAAACAGGGTGAGGGAGCCAAGGCAGAATTATTAAACTTTGTGTGTTTAATGTGCTTCGAGGTTGCCATTGAATTGAATGAATGTTTCAGAATAAAATGAACGATTAGCCAATTATCGGAGAGATGCAAAGCATGGAAATCCACACTGCTGTCATTCCGGTTTATAAAGTCAGTAGGAGGAACATGTTAGGAACGAGTATTGGAGGACAAGGGATGGAACAGGGAAGAATTCATGCCAAGTAAGGGATGTGCTTCAATGTCCAACAAGACAGGTTGCCTTTATGATGTGACCTAGCTCTGAATCACATTGTAAAGGGCGACCACATTTGGAATGGGGACAGTGTACAATGTAGGTCAACAATAATCCCGTTTTTCTCTAGAGCAGGGGTTCTCCACTCGGGGTGATTTCTCTTCCAGAAAACTCTTCAGTTCTATGACAGCAAATTTATCAACAGAAAAAAATGAGAATATGGCCAAGTTCTTTTGAAGTCTACTCCATTCTTCAAGAACCTCTAACACACTTTGAATTATCCCCATATTCTAAATGTCCTACCTTGGCACACATTCGTATTAAAACATGTTACGGTATTTTATACATCTTATGGCAACAACAGTGAGCTCAGTTGAGCCTACATGCGGTCAACAACCTGACCTCCTAGAACACCCATTTATGGTATTGTTGATTCCAAGGCAGGCCTGTTTCCCAGTGAACGGATACTTATAAATTTACAAAACGGCAGCAAAATCTTGTTCCCACAGAGCCTAACACACACAGACCACTTATATGCTAACAGTGCTAATGAGCATCAGTGAGGGAGTCCATGAAGAACTTGATCTTCTTTTTGCCAGAGGTTAGGGAACCGGGAGATGGGAAATGGGGACACAGCGGGGCTGGGGGAAGGCAAATGGAGGAGCAGAGAGGTCAGTGAGAAATTGGAAGAACATGAACCTCCTCTGATAAGAAGTTGAGATGGAAAAAAAAATGATATTTCAGGCAACCCTGGTGTTTTGCATGCTTGGGAGTGGCTCAATCGCTTAGAGCCAATGAAACTATAATGGTCTCTTTCCCTTGGTCCTACACCAGGTGACCAACGCTGAGCTTTTCAGGGGTGGTCCCTGCAGGAGAGTAGATGCATCTCACCAATTCTGTGGGTAAGGGAGTGGCAGGCAGAATGCTGGTGCTTCCTTTTCTATTCCCACTTAGTAAACTCCCAACGCCCGATGGATGGTGTTGAGTCATATGGTAAGAGACTGTTGATTACCAATGGAAAAGTTTGTGTCCAGATGTGTCATTTCCATACATCACAGGACTTAAAATAACAGGAATTCATTCTCCCATAGTCCTGGAGACCAAAAGTTTGAAATCAAGGCATCACTAGGGTTGAGTCCTTCTGGGGAGTATCTGTTCTAGGCTTTTCTCCAGCGTCTGGTGGCTGCTGGTGATCCTCGGTGTTCTTGGGCATCTAGATTCATCACCCCCATCTCTGCCCCTTTGGTTACATGGTTGTCCCTCTGTGCGTATCTGTGTCCCCATCTCCTCTTCTCATAAGGACACCTGTCCTGTTGGATGAGGACCCACCTAGCGACCTCATCTTAACTTGATTACATCTGTAAAGGTCCCACCTGCAAATAAGGTCACACCCGCACTTCAACCTATAGCCCTCTATGATACCTTGGTGACTTAGAAGCTCTCACGTGTCACTGTTTCTAACATGTTTCCACCCAACCACGCCGCCAACCTCTTCACGTTTGTCTGCTGGCTTTGCACGCTGTCTCAATGTCTTCTGGCTCTACAAGAGGCCGTGGGAAGCAGGAACAGATTTTGAGAGATGCACATTTTTATAAAGCCAACTCGGGTAGGCTGTCCTCCCATTCTGCCAATATCCTAGAGAGAAGATGAAAAATTAAAGAGGAAGAAAGGATATTCCCTACTCCCCAACAGATGTTGCCTAGTGCTGCACAGCCAGGTGGGAAGTTCCCTATTCATCACCGCCCCCCACCCCACCGCCCCGTTTCAGGCATGGGCTCCAAGGGGAGGAGACAGCTGGAAAGGAAACCATGACCTTTGCAGAGAACTCTCCAGAAATCACCAGAGATGGCCAGCAACATGCATTAAGTCGGGCCAGTGGGTGTCTCCTTGGACCCATGTCTGTGAGTCAATTAGGCAAGCATGAAAAGAAGTCTTCAGCTACGATGGCTATGTCCAAGATATTCTGCAGGAATGTCCTTGTGTAAGCTTTCCAGAAGACGTGTGTGAAAGCCCTTGGGTCATTTCCTGGAAGTGCAGTTGTGGGTTTGAAAGCTCTGTGACTTGGTCATCTTTACCGACGTTAAAGACTTAATGTAAAGTAGCACTTATTGTAGGCAATACACCAACAGAGGACGTGAAGTGATCTCCAGAAATCTGTGGCGTCTTGCATTTGTTAGCCAGATCTCTTGATATTTTAAAAAATTGTTTGTAAAACTGAGGGTTGCTGGAGCGGGGGGTGGGGTGGGAGGGATGGGGTGACTGGGTGATAGACACTGGGGAGGGTATGTGCTCTGGTAAGCGCTGTGAATTGTGCAAGACTGTTGAATCTCAGATCTGTACCTCTGAAACAAATAATGCAATATATGTTAAGAAAAAAAAAAGAAGAAGAAAAAGGTAGCGGGAGGGGAAGAATGAAGCGGGGGAAATCGGAGGGGTAGACGAACCATGAGAGACGATGGACTCTGAAAAACAAACAGGATTCTAGAGGGGAGGGGGGTGGGAGGATGGGTTAGCCTGGTGGTGGGTATTGAGGAGGGCACATTCTGCATGGAGCACTGGGTGTTATGCACAAACAATGAATCATGGAACAGTTCATCTAAAACTAGTGATGTAATGTATGGGGATTAACATAAGAATAAAAAATTTTAAAAAAATTGTTTGTAAAATCACATTCATCAACAACCTAAGTGTCCATTGACCAAAGAATGGATAAACAAAATGTGGTGTATATATTTTATATAATATATATAACATTTCTATATATTTCTCTACATATAATATATAAAGTTTGTATATGTAATGTCCAAATATTCTATGTCTATATAGTCTGTAGTATGTACTGTATATTATATATATGTAAAATGCAATATTACTCAACTAGGAAAAAAAAAAAAAGGGAAATCCTGCCATTTGTGACAACGTGAATGAGCCGGAGGGCATGATGCTTGAGTGAAATAATCCAGTCTCAGAAAGACACATACCACCTGGTGTCACTCACACGCAGAATCTTAAATAGTCAAACTCATACAAACAGAGTTAGAACGTTGGTTTCCAGGGGCTGGGGTGGAGGAAATGGTTGAAGAGACCAAACTTTCCGTTTTGCGGGATTCACAAGTTCTGGAAATGTAATGTACGGGCTGGTAACTGTAGTCAACAGTACTGTATTGTGTACTTGCAAATGTTTAAGACACCCCTGCAAAACGGTAACTGCGCGAGATCACGAATGGGCTCATTAGCTTCATTGCGGTGATCACAACGTAGACGGATAGAGGATCATCACACCGTGCGCCCAAAAGAGGCACGATTTTTACAAAGCTCGTATTTAAATTCAAGTTAGTCAACGCGCAGTGACTCAACCCTTCCATCCATCACCCGGCGCTCATCCTAACCAGTAAATATGCACGATTTTTGTTTGTCAATTATACTTCAATAAAGTTGGGGTGTTGGGGGGATAAATAAATAAATAAATAAGAAAACGTATGCCAGGTGCATCCGTGAAGCAATGAGTTTGGATCAGGCACAAGTCTGTATTTCAGCAGCATGCAGCCCAATCAAGTGTGTTGGGAATTTTTTTCTCGAGAGTGGAAACCAATGTCATCTACCAAGAATCCGCTGGGCAAATCAATGCTCCCTTTCTTAGAGTTTCAGGTGACATGTTTTTATTGAGAAGAATCCTAAGTACATGTTTAGGTGTCTCTTGAAGCGGGGGGCGGAACGTCCTTTTCCTGGAACCTTTGGAACTTTCCGGTAACAAATGGTACCCTGGTGTCTATTTCCCTTTACTGTGATGGTCAAACGCAGCATGGCCCCATTTGATGTCACCCGCGCCCGAGGGGCGTTTTGTGACCCACAAAGGGTTAACGGGCCAACGCAACTGAACGGTGGAACACCCCGGACCCAGCATCTCAACGCCCCGCACCTTAAATAGACCCAAGTTTTATTTCCTATAAACTGCTTATTTTCTGGTGAGATTGATGCTGTTAATATTAGCTTTCAAAATGACAGATTAGCATCACCAGTTAATCAGAGCTATTAGCAGATAAATATCTGTAATTCGATCACGGAAGTAATTTCTTTTCCAATAATGTGATTTACAAATGCAAGTGATTAAGTAATTAGCTTACATCTCCATAGATTACCAGTCTTCGGGAGCGCTTGCTGGCACCTCCGCCTGGAGATTAACCCCGGGTAATTAGAGGCTACATGCTTGTAACCAGCACCCTCGAAGCTCAGAGCCACCTCACCCACCGAAGCCTCGATCCGTGTGCCTGCCCTCCATGCAGAACCAAACCCCACGCATGTGGTGGGCTCCCCCTTGGAAAGCGGAAACGCCCTAACAGTGCCACAGTCCCGACTGGAGACAGACACCCAGAGCCATCCACGCACGCCTCCTCGCTGGGCTACGTGCTGCAATGCACTACCTCTCAATTCTATTTCATGCATGTCAAGCGTTCCCTGCAGAAGAACCATGAGTGTTGTATGACATGTTAGAATGCAGCCCAAGAAGCAAGAGAAAAATCCGGAGAAACATCTTCTCTCATAAAAGGAAGAGCTACCCCACGTGAGGAGACAGCCCTTCCCTTCCCAGGCATGTGCCCATCAGTGCCAAGTGCCTCTGCACCCTGAGATACAGGCACCCGAATGCCCACAGAATCCCGATCCCTCATCCCAACTGGGAGAAACCCACCCGTCCATCCCTGGTGACGTGGGTGATGCATTTTAGAGTGTGCATGCCGTGGAATATCGCACACCAAGGAAGAATGATCTCCAGCCACATGCAACCACGTGGGTAACCAAATCAGCAAGAATTCTCACCAATCATTGCAGACATATTGATGGTGGCAGAAGCTGAGCACAAAACGCTTCCTGTTGCCCGTTCCCTTTTGCGTGAAGGACCAAGATGGCGCACAAGGAATTTATAGCGACTCGTGGCTTATTTGGGGTTGGCAGCACCGCCTAGGATGGATGTAGGGGGCTTTTGAAGGGCTCATCATGTCTCTTGCTCGGGAAGATGTTTAAAAGTGAGCACACATCCATAAGAACTCATGGGTCCACAGTGGTATGGTTTCTGCGTTTTACAGTGTGTAGATACTAGACTTCAAGAAGAAGGGAGTTAGGAAGAAACAATGAGTTCCCACGAGGTAGGAAAACAATTAGAACCATTGCAAGAAGAAAAAGAAGACGTGATCCTCCAAAATGTCCAAGATGGCCCTTGGGCTGTGAGGCTTCACCCAAGGATGGCCCTAGTGGGCAAGGACGGTATTGCACCTTTTAGGTCTTAAGATCCGCTCTTTGTAGGAAAACTTCACAGTGACAAGTGATGTCCTAAGTGTCAGAGAAAAAAATCAAAGGCAACGTGGGCTGGGACGCCATTTTTTGAAGAGGAGGTCGGGCTGGCCAACAGGCAGGAAAATGGGAAGGAAGAGTTTTTCTCCTCCTTCCGGGCTTTTCCCCTCACGGCTGCCTTCCGGAGTGGATATGTCATTTCCACAGCGCTACAAGATGCGCTAGCTTTTATTTATACTTTGTTGGCGTCTATGTGTTTGGTCTGGGCCATCTGCACAATGAGCACATAGCCCCCAACCTCCTTCCAAAAGCATCCTGGGTCCCCATGGTTTGGAGGCACAGCCCCAATCATTTGCAGGAAATGCTGTCCTAGAGTTGGCGCTTCTGTTCCCTTCTGCTCTCTGTGGGGGCACCTCTGTGACTCTCACCATGGCTCCCGGGTCTGCGCCATTAATGGTGGGGCTTCTGTGCGCCTTCTGCCCTAACAGATTCCGCCAGTGGGTGCCAATGTGGTGGGGTCCACGCTCAGGGATGAGAAAACCCTGCAGGAAGTAAATTTGCAAGGGCATGGGGGTTATAGGGGCGAGTTCTCTAAATCTGAGGATCTGAGACAAAGCCCCATCCTCTGCCTGATGTGCATGCTGCCAACACAGGCCCTAAGGTGAAGGATGCCCATCCCCAGCCTCAGCCCCCACTCAGCCCTGAGTCGGGCCATGTGACCATGTTGGGGTTGAGAGGTGATCGTGGTCATGGGACATGCCTGACAGGACGCCGGTTCTCAGATTCCCAACCTCAAGGGTCTTTGCATGTGGGTGGTGAAGATGCTGAGTTTCGAATACTTGACTCAAGCTGTGTTAGGGTTCTGCAGACAGACAGAGCCCATAGGATATGGATATGGACAAAGACAATGAGAAAGAGACAGAGATCATGAGGTACAGAGACAGATATCTAGGAAAAGACTCACTATCTCTGTCTGCCAATGGTCAGCTGCAGACCCAGGAGAGCCCAGGTTGTCCGTTCTGGTCCAAACCCAAAGACCTGAAAACTAGGAACACTGATGTCCAAGGACAGGTCAAGATGGATATCCCAGGACAGGCAGACACAGAATCCTCCCTTCCTCTGCTCTTGTTCTATGCAGATTGTCAACTGATTAGACGAGGCTCACCGATGCCGGGAAGGGGCATCTGCTTTACTGAGTTCACCCACTCAAGTGCTCATCCCATCCAGCAACACCCTCACAGACACGTCAAGGTATAACTCTTCACCGGACATCTGAGCATTCCGGACCCGGTCAGGTCGACATAAAATCCACCATCACGCAACCCTCTGTGACCAGACATCAGGGGCTCCCCGTTCCCCAAAGCTAACCACACCGAATGGGGTGGGGGGACGGGGAGTAGATGTGCTTTGCAGAGACCGTCCCGGGGTGTGAAATCACAGTGCACAACATGGGGTGGGTGTGTGAGGAACGGTCTCGCTGCTTCTACTCCTTCTGCAGACAGAGGTCGACATGGTCCACAGGCCACGCGCTCCTGGTTGAGTCCACGCTTTGCACCACGCGTCTGGGACACCAAGAGTGCAGGAGAAGGGCTCCCGAAACAGATGCACGGACACTGAGAATCGGGGAGGGGAATGCACGGAGCAGAGACAGATGTTGGACTGGTGCATGAGGACGAGTCCCCAGGAATGGGGAGAAGCAAAGCAGTAGGCTGCTTCCTCCAGGGAGTCAGCCTGGGCAAGGGGAATAATAAGATGCTACGAGGTGACAGCTCTCTGGGACCGAAGCACCGACGGTCCTATTTCAAAGCCTTGAGCCGTGAGTCAGAAACACTGTGTTTTCCAAAAGATCAGAAAGCGATTTAAATTGGAGGGCCTCCAAAGAAAAATCAATTCCCTCCCGTGAGAGGCGGGGTCCTGGCTCGCCACGGCAACTGGGGCAGATGTCATCCGTGACAGGCCATCAGCGGGCGTGTCACGGGGAGCACATCCCGGTGCATCGGTCCGGACAAGTGGCCCGCGCGCCCCGCGTCCGCTGATTAATATGGGCTTCCACGTGCATCCGGAGAGCCCCGTCCCCGAGTGTCTGCACATCTCCTCTGGTTTCCCTGGTAACCTGCCCCGGAACGCGTGCGGAGCCCAGCTCTGCTCCGCCCCTCCAGCTGCTGATGTAAGGTACGGAGAGGCGCCGGGGCAACTCCGCGCCTCACCTGTCAACGCCGGCAGAAGCGCCGTTTGATCACGCCAGCCGCCCGTCCCGCCAAGACCACTCATTTGGTGATCACAGGACCCTGCTAATTTAGTCAGCAACGGAGATCCTAGGGGAGCCCTACCCCTAGATCTGCCCGTTATTATCTGATTTTCATCTCAAATGCGGACAGGCTCGAGCTGTGTGCTGTGGAAGGAATTACAGATCAATCTATTTCCAACACTTGCGAAGCCCCTAAGTGGTCAGTGTGACCGATGACCCACCGTCCCACGCTCAAAACATGACTCTGAGCCACGGCGCTCTGTCTGAGGCTGTACTTTGAAGTCTGTGAGGGAAGGTGAGCCCTACGACACCCCTGTTGTGGGCGGAATTGTGTCCCCCAAATTCATGGGTTGTAGGTCTGCACCCCTAGGACCTCAGAATGGGAGTGCATTTGGAGGTGGGGTCTTTAAAGAAGTAGTTAGGGTGAAAGGAGGTAATTAGGATGATCCCTGATCCCATAGGACTACGGTCCTTATAAGAGGACATGAGGATCATGGACAGGTTCGGACAGATGACCACGTGAGGACACAGGGAGAACACGAGGTCTACATGCCCAGGAGAGGCCTCAGGAGGAACCCGCCTTGGCCCTGCCTGGATCTCAGACTCCAACCTCAGCCCCAACTGGATCTCAGACTCCCAGCCTCCAGCCCCTCCTGGATCTCAGACTCCCAGCCTCCAGCCCATCGTGGGTCTCAGACTCCCAGCCTCCAGCCCCTCGTGGGTCTCAGACTCCCAGCCTTGGCCCCACCTGGATCTCACTCACACTCCCAGCCTCCAGCCCCACCTGGATCTCAGACTCCCAGCCTCCAGTCCATCTGGATTTCAGACTCGCAGCCTCGGTCTCACCTGGATCTCAGACTCCCAGCCTCCAGCCCCACTTGGATCTCAGACTCCCAGCCTCTAGCCCCACTTGGATCTCAGACTCCCAGCCTCCAGCCCCACTTGGATCTCAGACTCCCAGCCTCCAGCCCCACTTGGATCTCAGACTC
>NC_138385.1:106181526-106212674 GCF_054177405.1 Leptonychotes weddellii
CCCTCGTGGGTCTCAGACTTCCAGCCTCGGCCCCTCCTGGATTTCAGACTCCCAGCCTCCAGCCCCACCTGGATCTCGGACTCTCAGCCTCCAGCCCTACCTGGATCTCAGACTCCCAGACTCAGCCCTACCTGGATCTCACTCACACTCCCAGCCTCCAGCCTCTCCTTGGATCTCAGACTCCCAGCCTCCAGCCCTACCTGGATCTCAGACTCCCAGACTCAGCCCTACCTGGATCTCAGACTCCCAGCCTCCAGCCCCTCGTGGGTCTCAGACTCCCAGCCTCCAGCCCCTCATGGGTCTCAGACTTCCAGCCTCGGCCCCTCCTGGATGGCCAAGGAACTCCCCTCGAGGATCATTTCCTGCTGTAGGTGCTTTTACAAGAGGGAAAAAAAGACACACCCTCCCCACCAGCAGCACCATCTTCCTCCTCCTTCCCACTCCCCAAGTCGGACGCCGGTGAAGACACTCCCCACAAAACCACGTTTGCTGGGACAACTGTGCCATGGCAGATGCGGCTTGTTCAGGGCAGTGGGGTCTATTATGTAGATGGAGCTTTGGGGTCCACGGAAGGGCATCGTGGACATGATGGGCTGCCTCTGAGCTGCATAGGGTGCAGGTCTCAGACCTTCCTCTTCAAGTCCCGGAATGAAGCCTGGATGCTGAGCACCAAAGCGCATCTGTCCCTTCCTCCTCGATGTGACCTGCTCGCCCTCAAGCCGCCTTCGAACGGAGGCCCCCCCACCCCGGGGACAGGGAGACCATCCCCCATGACATGCAGCTGAGCTCCGACAGCGGGCCACAGCGTGGTGATGATATGGGCCATCCCCACGTCGCACGGCTGTGACGAGACCAGCTTGTCCCTTAGGACCCAGCGCTGTCCATCAGACCCCTTCCTTGGGTCTGGCAATGTGCGAGGATGAGGCGCACAACTCAGGAGAGCACGGTGGCTGTGAATACGAGCTTATGACAAAGAGTGTGACTCAGGAACAGGCAGATGAAGGGATGCACGGGGACAGGCATGGGGAAGGGCGTGGAGCATGCACAAGGTCCTCAGGTGCACCTGTCTCCCCAAACTTCACATGATCACCCCAGAGGCTGTCTGAACCCCATCTTCATGGTTGATTAGGGGGGTCCCATCGCACAGATATGCTGGATTAAATCATTGGCCTGCGGCAAGTGACTCCAACTCCGGCCCCTCTCCCCTTCCTGGGGGTCAGGGCTGGGACCTCCCATCACAGGGTTGGTGCTGCTCCCCTCCAGCCCCCATCCTTAGGGGCTCCCCAAAACTCACTCGATTCACCTAATGAAACACACCTTTATCCCCCTTACAATGTAGGAATGTCCCTGGGTTTCTGGCGCTCAGTGCCAGGAATGGGGACCCATGCCGACCCTCTATTTCTAGCACAAAATCACGCTGAGTGTGCCCAGTCCACCGATGAGCTTACTGACCGACTGGTGGACGCTGCCCCCACCATTCTGGGGGGTCTCTCTCTGGCCCGCCTTGCTTTCACTCAACTATTTGCCCGTCCACACACTCCTGGTACCAGCAAGTGTTGACCAAGTGTGACCCGTGTGCACCATCTGTCACCAGCTTCGGGCACCTGGGGTCCCTCCAAGGATGACAGCGCCCTGAGTCCTAATTCGGGGTTCCTCTGCCTGAACCCCAAACCCCAGTTAGCGCTTGCCGAGAGAGCAACGCCCAGAGTTTTACGAGCACATTCTTGTGCGTCCGCCCAAGCCCTGGCAGTCCACGTTTCCTCTAGTGCTCTCTGACTTTTAATATTAAACATTCCTGCTCATAAAACATGGATCTGGCAGGCATCAAAGCCTCAAATTCCATCCTGAGTGAGATGGGCTTTTTCTAAATTTTATTTTAAATGCAAACAGCATGCCGATCTATCCACCTTCCAACCGTGCACAGGGGACCGTCTCTCCTGCGTGTGCACCTGCACGTCGGCGTGGGCTGGGTTCTGCCGGCCGTAAATAACCTGCACTGCTCTTTTCATGATGTTGAGTATCTGTTGCGTGGGGAACGTCCAATTTCCACCCTGGGAAATACTCTGCTTTTGTGTCTCTGCAGTAGGGGTGGTGGGGGGACCCATATAACCAACCCGGTTAGTCCTCAAAACCCGTCCCACCTCGTCCCCTGCCTGAACTCTAGACCCCCCACTTGGGGACAAAAAAGAGGATAAAGATGCCCGGCCACCCCGAGGGATTCGCCACTGGATAAACACGGTCAGCTCCCCCCACGGAGGGTGCTCATTCTCCAACACTGAGCTCCTCCTCTGCCCCCCGAACTACCCTCTACCACGGTTTCTCTGCACCTCGAGATGGGACCTTGCTGTCAATCGGCCTATTGTCTTCAGACACGCAGCGTAAGCCCCACACATCAGGTTACCGTGTTGTGGAAACAGTGAGTCACACAGTTAAATCATTAACTCAGAGGCCCGCAAGGTCCCGTTTCAACACACTTGCCATGTGCTCCAACCGGGGAGAGTGTGGGGAGGGGGGGTGCTTAGTCATCTGAATAAAATCCCGTTGCCAAAGTATGGGATGGGGATTGGCGGATTCCAGAGTTTTATAGCCCTTCCAGCAGGCTTGCTGTGTGGCCCGACGGAACCACTCTGCATCTCCGTGGTCCAAGGGAAAACTGGCACAGCGGCTGGACCGCCCAATGCTCTACCTACCTCACAGCTGAGCCGTGTGCAGGCATTAATTTGTGCCATCTGAGGCCCCCCATCCTCCCCCCTTGCCAGTTCTGAGGGGCCAGGGCCAGCGCAACCCCATCTGGGACCTTGCTGGTGTTTACCAGCAGTCCGCGGGACATCTGGTTGACCCCATCCAGGCCCCACCTGTAGAAAATTCATTCGTGCCCATTTCTTGCAATGCCTGGGCCTCCCCTCGGGGTCCCATCACCTTGGCAAGACAGGGGGCTTTCCTCCTTGTCACCACGCAGATCCTGTGACTCAGACACCTGGGACATTCTTAAACTCTTGGACAGCTTCAGGCTGCCTTTGGAAAGGTGTCCCCCCCCATGACGTCACATTCATACCACAACAGGCATGGACGATTTATGACGAGGATGTGTGTCTTGTAAGGGGGCACACAAGGATGAGAAGATTAGGGGACAGATACATCCATGGACTGCGCCTGCCTTTCGGGATGACGCCTTCATGGCATGCGTCGGGAGGAGCATATTCTCTCCTTTCAGAACATCTCTATCCCCGAGTCCCACATTTCCAAAATGCTTTTTTCTCTCTCCATAAGCATCACACAAGAATAAAGCAGCAAAGAAATCAAGGAGCCTTTCAAAATTCAGGAAAGCCAACTGTAAGTTCAAAAGGGGACGGGTTTCTTGAATGGCCACACAAGAGTGAGGGGGATGCAGATTGCAAGGCAGGTGGACACCGAGGCTCCCCACAAAATATGTGGAAAGCAAGAAGAAGACCCCCACCCATTCCTGGACACCGTTAGCTATGCACCCAGAGGATCCCTGGGTCACTCAGGCTGGTGCTCCCTATCTTTCTCCATCCTGTAGAAATTGTCCCCGCAAACTTCTATACGTTTCTCTTGCAGAGAAAAGCTGATGCTTCCTGCTCTCTATGACCTTTTATCATTTATCCAAAACACGCCATCACGTATTTGTGATCCAAGGATGCAACTGGGTAAAAATCACTGGCTTTCTCCCTGAATCCTGCTGTCTTTCCAAAATGGTCTCTTCCTTTGGAATCTGAACTGATTTTTAAAAAATGAATTTCCATGTTTGCCTTGGGAGAATGTTTTCGATCAGCATGGCCAAGTGTTATCTGCATGCCTACACTGATCTTTGGGAATCGGGATGTGTTGACCTGGTTCTTAGGCTTAGAAATGCCCTCAGGATGGAGATGGCCTCGAAAAGCACACAGGTGGTGGTGATTGCGACTTGGAAGCAAGAGTACCATTCATCCCAGGTGGGAAGATGGGACTTGCCTCCCCTGAGGACAACACTTCAGCCTCCCAACAGGTGGGGTTGCTCAGGGGAAGCAGAATCAAGGGATTTGGTGCACCTGCCCTGAGGAGGAGAACGTGAGCCATGCACAGATGGCGGGATGGATGTTTTTCCTCCCGCAGGTGGACATGTCCCGTTCGAGCATGCCACTCACAGGACTCTGGAGGAAACCCAAGAATGTGGAAAAGAGCCTCCAGAGGGGGTTATGCAGGTGAGTCCAGTTCATGGGTCTGTAGGACACAGGACAACATCTGTAAGAGGACAGAACCAAGACAGGGCTTATGGGTGAGACCAAGCCCAGGCTCATTCCTCCTGAGCCATAATAACATGGGGATTGAGCACACATGCCCCAAATTCCCTTTTGAAAGCAGGAGCTCAAGTATCTGCCTCTCTGGTGATTTTTTTTTTCAAGTTTACATAGAGTTTGGGTCATTTTAAAAAGATACCTTGCTGGTACGAAAGATACAAGATGTGTTTCGTAAGGGCCCTGCCCGGACAGAGGCAGTTATGTCCTGGAGGGAAATGAGGTAAGTCCCTACTGTTTCATGTTCTGATATAAACAAAATTATGTGTTATGGGGCACACCTACTGTTGCACTCAGAGTCAGATATTGTCTTATTAAAAGATACTTCTTTCCTTCTGATTCTGCTGATTAAAGAAACACTGGCAAATGCAGGGACGTGAAAGGCACAAACGACATCATCCCTATTCCCACCTTGTCATGATAATCACTCATAACTGTTGTGTTTCTTCTGGGCTTTGCTCCATGGATGTAGGTAATGACCATGGGCACGACTGTACCATGATGTCTCATAGGCTGCTTTTTTCCTCCTTTTGTATTGTGGAAGCATGTTTTTTTTAATGTCCCCAAATGATCCCTTGAAAACAGAGCATACTTGAACACGCTTCTTCATAGCAACAATCTTCACAGCAGCCAAGAGGTGGAAACCCATGTGTCCATCCAATGATGACTGGATGGAGAAGGTGGTCCATACACATGGTGGAATGTGATTCAGCCTTGAAAAGGAACGATGTTCTCACACCTGCTATGATGTGGATGGACCTCGAGAATATGGTGCTCAGTGACATAAACCAGACACAGAAGGACAAATCCTGTGTGATTCCATGTATACGAGGTTCAGAGAGGAGTCCCATCCATAGAGACAGAGAGTAGATGGTGGGACCGGGGGCTGAGGATGGGGAGTTAGTGTTTCATGGGGACAGAGGTTCAGTTTGGGACGATGGAAAGTTCTGGAGATGGATGGTGAGGATGGTCGCACAGCAATGTGAATGTGCTCTGTGCCACTGAGCTGTGCACTTAAAAATGGGCAAAATGGTGACTTTTAGGCTGTGTATACTTTATTACAATAAAGAAATAAAAAGACACCCTAATGAAAGCCCTGTGGGGGGATTGCACAATCCAGTGCTGAGTTGAAGGGTCAGTGGTAGATTGTC
The DNA here is from genome assembly GCF_054177405.1 of Leptonychotes weddellii. Classification (NCBI taxonomy): domain Eukaryota; kingdom Metazoa; phylum Chordata; class Mammalia; order Carnivora; family Phocidae; genus Leptonychotes; species Leptonychotes weddellii. The sequence continues at coordinate 106,186,973 of NC_138385.1, forward strand.
AAAGGGCTGGTGGAGCCTGGAGCCCCAAACCTGTCAGAGTTCCCTTCCAGGCTGAAGACACATTGCAAAGGACTCCTGGGGACAGAACCCAAATTGAAGAGCAGAGGGGTAATAGACACAGAGAAGCAAGTCCTGGTAAAAGCAAGGGGGGTACTTTATATAAATGAATGAGGGAAGGCTAATGGGTGTAGGGTCTCCTCCTGGTACATGTCACAACAGGAGACACATGGGGTGGGGGACCAGTGTGTCCTTGTCCCCTGATATCACAACATAAAGCCAAATCTACTGTCCGAGTTGTACAGACACAAGAAGGAGTATTAAACCATAAAATTGTCACAGGGATGGATGGACATTAGGGTAATGGAAATGGGACATTTGGTATACCCCAAATCTGCTGTAAAAGTTGTAAAGACATGGGAAAGTGTATTAAATCATAAAATCATCCCAAGGATGGACAGACATCAGGGTAATAGAAATGGAACATCTGGTATACCCCACCAACCTCTTGTAGAGAAGCAGCCTCACTTGCATGAGCCCTCTACCACATGTGATAAATACATACAATGGAATAGTATTCAGCCTGAAAAACAAAAGAAATCTGCTCTATATGCCAACATGCGTGAACCTGGAGGACACTGTACTTAGTGAAATCAGCCAGTCACAGAAGGACAAATACCACATGATTCCACTTAAGGGGGAGATGCTAATCCATGAGCACAAAGTCTCAATTATCCAAGATGAATAATTTTTAGACATCTGCCATTGAGCATTGTGCTTATCATTAATTATACTATATTGTACACTCAAAAATTTGTCAAGAGGGTAGCTCCCCAGTTAACTCTTTCTACTGCAATAAAAAATATTACAGTTTTATGACCTGCTTTCCCCCCCTTAGATCTATATTAAAAATAGTTTCACGTGTTTGAAACAAGAAAAGAAAACCAGAGAATGTGCTTTGAAAGTAGCAATCTTTTTACTGTGATCCTACCAGACGTGAATGACTTATTTATGGGACAGATATGCTACGAGGGGTGGGATAAGGGTTGGTTGAGTGAGATGCTCACTTGTCTTTTCTTTTAAAAAAGGCAAGATTGGGACTTTTCATCTCTCCTGAAGCTGCAGTAGAACTCATCAGGGCATTGACACCTGTCTTTACCTATAGAGATCCTGTCTTTATGTAGAGTGTTCCTATTTGCTTATCATGTAATTCTTTTTTTTTAATTGCATTCACTTTGATTATTTAGAATCATTGCATTAAATATTTGCTCCAATAACTGAGTTTTTGGGGTACTGACCTAAATTTTCTGCCCCATGAAGATGCCTCACCTTAGTCCCAGCCCCAGGAGTGATGACCCAAGCTGGAAGTTTCCTGGCCAGAAAAACCAACCCAGAGCATCTACCTGTGTTTCAGAGTGGGCATCCCCATGTGCTGCTGCAGCCGGTGTCCATGGACCCGTTACTCGAGCTGCTGTGAGGATCCATCGGAATTCATTTGACATTGAACGCTCGATCTTAATCCGATATCTGGATGGCTAAAGTAATGGACAGAGTCCAGCCCAAAAATCGATTCGTCAGATAACTTATGAACCTATTAATTGCTTGTTAGGCAATCTATCATGTTATCCCGGGAATGGCGAGTGACGTAGGCTATTTTTCTAATGAACAAGCTGAGACTCTAAAGATTTCAATTTACACTTGATCAGTGAGTGAGTTACGAGACCCTCACTCTCTATTAATGAGCTCAGTGGATCATTACGGCTGAGGAAATATTAGAAACATCCTCTGCTAATTTACTTTACCGTGGAGAAAACAGAGGCCGATGAAGGCTGGGTCTTAAAATCCAGCCTGTTTCCTGAAACAGCATGCCCGCGTGTGCAGACTGGCAGCAGACATCTTGCCAACCTTCTCGCAGTGGAAGCGGCACAAGTAGACAGCTTCCCATAGCAATAGTTTTGTAAAAGCAAAACCCAGGATTAAATTTTCAGAGTAAATTCGGGGTGTCTAAGAGCAGGTACAAAAGTCTCATGAAGTTACACCATAGGCATTTGAGCTGGGCAATGTCTTACAAAATAGGAGCTGGGAAATCACACTGTCTTTCTTTAGTGATGCTAAAGAGACTTTCTATCCACTTTTGTTTGCCAGATTATGCAGTCAAAGCTGAAAGATATCCTTTGCTTTTTGGGCTTTCTTCTGAAGAACTTCCAGTTTCATTGTTAGGATCTCACCAGGTGACCAGGAAGCAGGGAAGTTTTATTTTCACTTGTCTTTTCTTTAAAAAAGGCAAGATTGGGACTTTTCATCTCTCCTGAAGCTGCAGTAGAACTCATCAGGGCATTGACACCTGTCTTTACCTGCAGGGATCCTCTTTATGTAGGGTGTTCCTATTTGCTTATCATGTATTTCTTTTTTTTTTAATTGCATTCACTTTGATTGTTTAGAATCATTGCATTAAATATTTGCTCCAATAACTGAGTTTTTGGGGTACTGACCTAAATTTTCTGCCCCATGAAGATGCCTCACCTTAGTCCCAGCCCCAGGAGTGACGACCCAAGCTGGAAGTTTCCTGGCCAGAAAAATGAGTCTTGTCCCACTGTAGGTAAGCAAGCTGTGAGGAACAGGAGACTGGTCCTGCAGGACGCCCACTAAGGGAACTGGCAACTGCAGGTCCCAGGGGGCGATGCCCAGTCTTCCCCATCCCCTGTGATGCACAACCCCCTCAGGGGTTGTGGGGAGACCTAGGTCTCATGTTCACGCTCACCCTTACGTGGGCTATGCAAGCCCCAGGCTACACCAGATGGCACCAAGAACACAGCTACCCAGAGCACAGCCCTCTCCAAAGGGCTCCCTGCAAATAAAGACCAGATGTTGCACACTCTTTATCTTAACAAGCACAGATTCCGATTAACCCGGAATTTGTACTCCTCTAGAATTAGTTTGATTTAGCTCTGTCTCAACAACTAAGCCAAGAAAAAAAAAAGTTTAAAAATTATATGCAGAGGAAAAGAGGGGAGAAAAAAATTTGGAACACATGGCTTAGCCTTATTTGTAGAGCAGACAGAAACATCCATTAGAATTACGTTGATTTGACAGACCGTCGGGGACTCTTTGAAAAACGTTAGTGATGGCTGACTTGTGCGCGGAGTCCGTTTTCTGCCATTCCCTGGCTCTCAAAGTGCAGAGACGAATATGTCACTGTCCGGGCCAGTCAGTCCTGCCCACTGAACTTGGGAATGGAGCACAGGACCCAAAGTCTCTGGAACCCGAGGAGAAACTTGAGAACATGAGCACATCCACCTGGAGGAAATGATAGAATGTGCAATCAGCATCTCCAGTGACTAGAATAGATACAGACATTCTTGGACAGGACCTTTGGTCATTAAAGCTTTTCTGGAAGAATTTGGAACACAAGGAAGCAGAGTCTTGGGATCATCTATTCCCCCCACCCCCCCCGGGAGAATTTTACTGCTGGGGAGGACTTGTCAGAGGCATGCCGATAATTACTGAATTATAAGTGGTCTCTACACCTTCAGGCTGGAAATACCCAACTCGGCTTCCCTTGGATCACATGAGGTCAAGTTGGAGAATTCCGAAGGGCGGGTCCTTGTGTTGCTTCCTTCCCACCCTTCCTGCATAGATGTGGGTGCTCCGACCTCCGCACATGAGGAAAAAGGAGACATTCAACCAGGAAGATTAATAAAACAACAACAAAAACCCAACCATCTTGCAATGAGATTAAAAATCAAATGTACCTGGGCTCCATACGGTGTTGGTCTTGGCCATGGGAAAATGGATCTCCATCCCATGCATGTTTTGGGACACGGGGCAGCAAGCCAGGTCCTACCGTTATGCCATTTCTTGCTTCATAACGAATTTCATTTAAACCCTGAACCTTTTGATAGGTAATTATAGGCAGGAAGCCAAGCACATATGAATTTTATATTTATGGTCCATACCGAGGTGACCCTTGAAAATTCCAAAAACTGCCTTCAGAAATATGTTTTTATTTTAATTGCATTTCCCCCTACCTCTGGTAGGGCATGTCCAGCTAAAAAAAAATAAAAATAAAAAAGAAGAAGAACAAAAACAAAACAGAACCCAACAGATGTTTTCCAGGACACATGGAGACTCTGGCATTGTCCCGTGCATCCCCCACTGCTGTGTCCACAAACACAACATGGTTCCTCCACAGACACAACATGGCGGGACAGCCAGCCTGGATGAGGAAGGCTATTTGGCTCCCTTCAATCTTTTAAAAAATCACGTGTTCAGGTTCTCCGTTGAGGCACACTTAGCTGTAATAACTATGAATCTCCATAGGCATACAGATATGAATATCCGTATCCATCTCTCATAAGAACAATGTCCACTGGATGCCGGATGGGGCTTCCTGTCCTCTCTCCTTCCAGCAGGTCTGCTGGGAATTCCCTCCTTACATTTTCCCTTCCTTCTCGGTTTTCTTATGTCTCCTTAGTTGTTCATGCCCTTCTCACCCACTGCCATTTTGGTCCTTTGAAAGTCAGACAATTAGGTTCTCCTTCTTCCCATTCTAGCATGGCAAATAGAACACGCCTTCACCATCAATAGGTGCTTGTGGGATTCATCTTTCTTCTGCCCCTGAGTCCAGGAAAGCTCTGCAAATAACATTTCCATCCATGGCAGAAGCTCAAACGCCAACCATGATGTCCTCGACTTCACATCAGAGCAAGACTCGGACACCCCTGCTCCCAGAGATGTGTGGTGCATTTGCTGTCCACCTTAGAATGTGTTCTTCTTCTGCTGGCATTTCTGTCCATCTAGGAGGATGTGGGAAGGAAGGAATCGTTGGTGACTCTGGCCATTGTTCCAGAAGGATGTGGCCGCATAGATTCGGACTTGCTGTCTCTGGATGGGGCTTTGTGCGGATATACATTTGTTCTTCATGTGCACTGCCCTCTGGATGGTCCTATCTGAGTTCACCAGAGCTCTATGTCAGCATGGTAGCTGTCAGCATCTGCCTCTTCTGCCCACGTTCCCCTCTTCCAGGTATCCAGACCACCGTTCTCAGATGTGACCCACCTTCCCAATGGCTCATACCAATCAGTCATCAAATTCAGTCATGATTGGGTCAACCACCATCCTGTGTGCAAACCCACAACTCCTTTGGGTAGTAGACTTTGTCATTCTTAAAAATTCTACTTTTTATATACATTCCCAGTAAGAGATGTCAAAAGAACAGAGGATTTTACACAAACTCTCCATAGCTCTTCAAATTTTGGCTTTCGCACGATTTTGCTCTATTCTTGTTGCTGTTTTTGTTTTGACTTCCCAGAGCTTAGTAGAGATGCAGTTCTTGGACCCAAGAGTTGGCAGACATTTTTAAAGCCTCTCATTAGCCAACACACCCTCTCCCAAAAGATGGTCCTAATTCTGTACCGCCTTCTGCAGAACATGTGCACATTAGTGGTGTCATCCCGGGGGAAAAGCATCTACTTGCAAGACTGCAATAGGGTCACATCGTTTTAAAGACAGTATTTCTCTAGTGTTTTACCAAAGTCAAACATTTTCTTTTGATTATTGGCCGTTTGTGTCATGTCCTTTCTTTTTTTTTTTCTCTATTGGGGAATTTCATCTGTGATCTGAAACAATCCTTTATGTATGAATGATGTTTTTGGTATATAATGTGTTTTCTGTATGTTTCTTCACGTTCCCCTTTAATTTTGTGTATATTTCGTGGCACACACAAGTCTCGATTTTTTTTTTTTTTAAAGTGGGCTCCAAGCTGAGCACGGCTTGAGCAAGGCAGGGCTTGAACTCACGAGCCTGAGATCCTGACCTGAGCAGAAATCAAGAGTCGGACGCTTAACCCACTGAGCCACCCAGGCGCCCCTACAATTTTTTTTCATGGAATGAATTAGAAAAACCGTTTTTGTCACATCATAAACTCTAGGTATATTTCTTCATTGTCACGGATCTGTCTATTCCTGTGCCAACCCCTTACTGCTTTCATTTATTATGTCTTTATAAAGGGTTTTATTGTCTGCTAATATATGCTCTCTCTGTTCATTCTTCTTCAAAAATGGCAACAGGTTTTCACTAAGTTATCCTTGCAGAAACATGTTGAAATCACTCTACTCTATCTAAACTTAAAAAAAAAAAAATCCTGGAAGGATTAAGCCTATATTTAAATTTGGGAAATATTGATCTATTTATATAATATTAAACCTTTACATCCAGAAAGGCAACATGTTTCTCCATTTAAATATCCTTTTATGTGTATCAGTAAAGCTTTTCAGGTCTCCGTTTCAAAAGCTCCAGTACGTTTCTTATAAAATTCACTCCCAGGCATTTTATATTTTGTTCCAATGATGGCATGACCCTTTAATATGTTTTGCATTTTTTATTTCCATCATATGGACACTGTTCCTATTGCCATTATTATTTTTTTTTCATAATAGTTTGGAGCCCAGTTTACTGGTTCCTAGTTCCTATATTCCTTTCATCCTTTTTCAAGGAAATCTGTTCTCAGATCCCACAATAACTAATTATTTATTTCCCTGCTGTCTAGAATCCAGTGATTTCACCAACAGCAATCCTAATTTTGTCTACCTTCCGAAAATGAGACCTCGCGTTTGTCTTTTGTCTCATGTCATTACTTGAAAACTACCAAACGGTCTTAACTCAACCGTAGCCTGGTTCCTTCCATCCATGTGAATTCTTCCAACATCTCTACTTTCAGGATGTTCAGAGAATTCATCGTATATACCCATTTTACGAACGACTTTTCTGGTGTTGCCCCATTTGTCCTCTCTTAGCAATCATGTCTTTGCCGTTTCCCCTTCAAAGCCCTTCTGAATGCCTTCTCCCCAATGCCCTGTCTCATTCATCCCAAATCCCACTGCCCCACCCATTCCCCCAAGTCAGGCTGATGATGCTACTGCCCCACACAGGGCTTTGTTGCCTGCCAGACCCACCACACATCCCCAACCGTCTCAAACCTCTGTTAGCTGGCCCCACTTTGCCCTCCAACCTTACTCAATGTCAAGTAGTGCATGTCATGTCATTGCGACCCAAGATGGCGCACCATTCCTACAAAGTGTGCCCGCCCACCTCCATGCCCTTTCTCCCCCAAACCCTCTCTCCAGAGCAATGCTGTGCTGTTCTATACCCACGTCTGCGTGTCCCCTGGGGCAAACCTCCTAACCGTAGAAAGTCTTTCTGATCACAACTGACAAATATGGCAGCCATAACAAGACCATGCATTGAACAGCATTTGCTACAGACCAAACTCTCCCATGCGTGCCTCCGCTTACATAATCCACACTTGAAGATGGGAAAACTGAGGCACAGAGAGACACTCCTCTGTGCCCTACTCTGGGGACACTCCTACTTAATGGGGTTGGAGGATCTCAACTATGATGCACAGGAGAATCGTCAGGGGAGTTTCTGGAAATATACAGCATAGGCAGCACCCCAGAGCAAGGCAGTCAAGGATTCCTGGGTGGGACCAGGTATCGCTGTATCTCAAAGCTCCCAGGTGACCACCGTACAGGAGGAAGATGTGTTCCTGGAGGCCCTTAGTGTCTCCACCTGGATCTAAAAGTTAACCTCACAAGGACACATAAGCAGGAGAAATGCATCCAGATGTAGAGTGTGCATTTTCTGGGACACGGGAGCCTTCGTGAGGAAACGAAGACACAGGTGTTTGGTGCTGGTTTGGGGAACAGTGGGTGGACAGCTTAAGGGGTGTGGGTGACATGGGGCAAACAGGGGGAACCTAGCATGGCCTGCATCTTGGGATTCCGTCTCCATGACCCCTTGACTTGGGGATGAGGATGGTCCTCTCCTCCCACATGGGGGTCCTATGACCCATTTCAGAAAAAAAAAAAAAGACAAGGTCAGAGTGACCTTCTTGCCATATTTTGAAGTGGCGTGTCCCACAACCCATCACCAATCACCCCATCAAGTTCTTCGAGGCCCTATTTTCACTGTGCTCCCCGCAAAGCCCATTACGGAGTAGATGGGCAGTAAATACACACTGAGTTCAAGGACTCAGGGAACAATGTGTCCTGTCTTCCCCTATCCTTAAACCCACAAATCTTCCCGTCTGATGCGCGCCTGACAATATGTCAGTCTTCCTGTATGCGGTCCCCCGCTCCGGGACAGGTACCATAAACCCTGCCTTTTTCATAAGCCCGCCTGGCCCAGGGCCCTACCTTCAACATCAGTGACGTGCATAAACCCGGAGTCACAGTGCTCTTTGAACGATTAAAATGTCTACACGTCGGAGCCCTCTCAGGTTATCAGGGTGTGTTTTGACTCGGAGAGATGACAAACGCCACTAAGCACCGCCAAGCAAAGAGTGTTTTTCTCATTAACGGGCAGACTTTCAAGAGGCTGACCCTTGGAATCCGGGCTCGGTGTGTTTCACTGCAAGCAGCATTGGTAAGGAAACTGAGACATCCTTTGGACAGCGTGGTTGGAGATGGCGAATCAACACGCCCACGTAATTGGCATTCTTTGAAGGCCCGTTGAAACAGCAATCGGCAGTGAGTTCGGAGGGGACAGGAGAAAAACACACAGCGTTTAAGAGCAAATGACGATCAAAGGCTTGTGGCTGAGTGCGACTTATTTTTTTGGAGTCAGGGATTTGCCCAGCGGAATGGGTAGCTTCTGCAAAGCAGACGGTCCACGCGTGGGCCGGTGGCTGCGTCTGGGGCTGCCGGTTTCCTCTGTCAGCAGGAACAGGGGTTGGGCGGTGGGATTCGCCCTGCCTGGAGTCCCCGGGTGCATGGGAAGCCAGGACACAGTGGAGGCAGGATGTGCTGGGAAGCACGGAGTCTGTAAGAGCGCCCCATGGACCCCTCTCTCCCAGCCAAGAGGTGCAACTTGGTGCAGTGTAAGGCGCATGCTTGGGGCTTCTGTTGGGAAACCAGAGTGGCCTGGAGGAAACTCTGAAAGGGTCACCTGGGTCTGGGGACTGTGCCCCCACAGGCTGGCAAGTGGCCCATCCAAGGGACAGCGTGTGTGGAGAGTCTGGGCCCAGGGAAAAGGAGGCATATTTGAATACGAAAGGCCTCCTGCACAAAGGCAGGACTCCCCTGCCCAGCTGGTCTCTGCAGGGTTCCGCAGTCTTTTTGTCCTCCTCACAATGCCCATGGCCCCTGGGGGCAGCTGCTGTGACCTCCTAAAGCCCCAGAGAGTCCTGGAGGCTCCATTTGTGCTGAGCCCCTGACAATCAATGCAGTTGTTTCTCGGTTAATGTTTCCCTAAAGACCTGCACGAGGCTTCAGTTCTGAGTGCATGTTGGTTGCTGTGAATCAGAGTCATGTATTTAGGGAACGGCATGACAGTCAAAACTCAGAGAGGGTGGCAAGAAAGGAGCATTTTGGAGAGGTGCCAAATCTAGCACCAGGAGGCAAAATATTTGTCAATTTCAAGGTTTTTCAACATGAGTGCTGTAGGCATCTGGGGCTGGATGACTCTCTGATGTGGGGTGTCCTGTGCACTGTAGGGCATTCAGCAGCATCTCTGGTCTCCACAGACCACACGCCAGGAGCAACCCCCCAATTGTGACAAGAAAAATGTCTCCAAACATTGCGAAGTGTCTCCTGGGGACACAAACACTCTGGTTGCAAATCACTGCCATAGATACATAAATGGACGCATAGTTAGATATGGTGGATGGACAGATGGCTAGATAGATGGTAGGTAGATAGATAAATAGATGATAGATGATAGATTAGATAGATAGATAGATAGATAGATAGATAGATAGATAGATAGATATGATGGATGGATGGATGGATAGATACATACATACATATAATGGATATGATGGATGGATGGATGGATAGATATGATGGATGGATGTATAGATAGATAGATAGATAGATAGATAGATAGATAGATAGATAGATATGATGGATGGATGGATATGATGGATGGATGGATAGATAGATATGATGGATGGATGGATGGATACATACATACATATAATGGATATGATGGATGGATGGATGGATAGATATGATGGATGGATGTATAGATAGATATGATGGATGGATGGATGGATAGACACATATATACATATGATGGATACAATGGATGGATGGATGGATAGATAGATAGATAGATAGATAGATAGATAGATAGATAGATATGATGGATGGATGGATAGATATGACGGATGGATGGATAGATAGATATGATGGATGGATAGATACACATACACATATGATGGATACGATGGATGGGTGGATGGATGGATAGATACATAGATACATAGATACATAGAGTCTCACATGCTAGGTCAGAACTTCTCAGCCTCAGCACTACTGATATCAGGGGCTGGATAACTCTCTGAGGTGGGGCATTCTAAATACGGAAGGGTAATAAGCAGTTTCTCTGGTCTCCAACCACCAGATACCAGGAATCTCATCTCCCCAGTCACATCACCCCCAAAATGTCTCCGCACATTGCCAACTGTCCCCTGGGGGCAGAATCTCCCCTGCCCCTATGGGCAGGGACCGCTAATCTATCCCAACTAGTCTTTGTACAAAAGCTGTAACTGCCACGTCCCAGCCTAGGACATAGAAACAGATCTCTGGGCAAACACAGACAATTTAATCTGTGACAACACAGCCACTAATAAACTTTGGAAAAGAGTAGGTCTAGTGTCTGGAAGAGCTGATTCTGTCAACAGGCATAAGAGGGAACACTCACGTTATGTGCTGTGCGGGCCCCTCGCCAGCATCACATAGTAAAATGCTCTCTGCATGTGGTCACGACGAAGCTGGCTCATTCATTTTGGGGGAAGTGAGTGCATTTAGCACAGGACGGGAAAGAAATGCACTGCATGTGTGCAGCAAAGCCCTTGGGGACCCACCGTGAATATAACAAAGTCCCTAATTTTAGTTATGGCCAAAAATGGATGATGGAAAGACGTTCCCACGTTGCAACAGAATGTTGGAGCATTGAACTTGCTCAAACGGGTGCAGTAGGACATAGGGGAGTGAGGTCTCTGTGTTAAAGGGGTTTTGCAACATGGACAGATTGCCAAATAGTGCCTGGTCAGTTAGGAAATGCCATATTTCTGTGACCCAGTCCCATTCAGGGGGCGCTGCCCTGACCAGCCTTCTATCCCTGGCATTGAGTGGAGGCTCCTCCTTTTTCTTTAATCCATTAAAGACCAAGGAAACTTCTGTCATCAAAAAGCAACCAGAAAGATAGTCCCTGGGCCAGGTTCTTGTAGCTTACATCCATTCTTGGCTTCCTGCATTTTGTTGTCATAAACTGAAAATAAAAGCTGGCCCCCAGACATTGACAATGTGATTCTCACCAGACCATGTGGAAACCATTTTATTGTTGAAAGCATTGACTTCCATCCACGGATGGATGAGACAACAGAAGGTGGTGCATCCCTAAAAGGGAATATTGCTCAGCCGTGAAAAGGAACAGAGCTCTGACACCTGTTACCATGTGGATGATTCTGGAAAACACAATGCTCAGTGAGAGAAGGAGACACCAAAGTCCACATCGTATGTGATCCCATTTATATGACTAGTGAGAAGGTCTGCCTGTGGGGCTGACACCCGGGTCCTCTGCTGTCCACCTTCATGAGTGATGATGCCCCATGAGGGCACTGGTGACAATCGGTTCCCTTTTGGGGGAAAGTTAAGCGGGTAAGTTCAGAGAGAAAGTCTCTCTTGCACCTGCTGGTTTCAAGTGCCTGGAGCTCAAAATATTCCATAAGTCAAAGATGCAAATTCTGGGGCCAGGGTTCATCTCAAATTCCTATGACCCCATTTTCAGGTGGTATATTCCACTACCCTTTGATGGATATATGGTGTCTTTTTTGGGGGGATGAGAATGTTCTGGAACCAGATAGGGCTGGTGCTTGCACAACATGGCAAATATGCTAACTACCCCTGAACTGGTCACTTCAAAGTGATTATGTTTATGTGATGTGAATCTCATCCCAATTGAAAAATAGCATTTAAAAAATTAAAATAAGAATAAAAAATTTAAAAATTTCAAGTTCTTTAAAAATTTAAAAAGCAAAAACAAATAAACAAAAATGCATTTACTTAGAGCATTGTGTGTGTATAAAAGCAGGCGTGCACAAAGTACAACACTGGGGGCAAATCTGGCCCTCTGCCTGTGTTTATAAATAAAGTTTTATTGGCACAGCTCTGCTGGGTGACTCACGATAACTCCTGGTCTGGACCAGAAAATCCTCTGTGTCAGAGAGTGGCTGTCTGTTTAAGTAGTATGACTGGACTTCATAGTTGCTTTATTATTTTTAAGCCCCTTTAACTAAAAACTCTCTCAACCTAAGAAACCCAGTGATGCCCACAAGAACGCAAGTTCGTTTTTCTTAATCTTCAAGGAGTCGAGCCCATGGTAGACACAATGTAAAGTTGCATTGTCTTCAGAGTCCCCCATAAGTAGACGCAGGGATGCCCGATATTTGCTTACATTCTTCAGTAGTTGAAGGATGAGAATCCATGGAGCCTGAGCCCCAATCCTGGCCCTGTAGCTCATAGTGCATGTAAATATCACATGAAGCTTAGTGGATTTTATGGTTTTCTCCCCAGTCCATCGGATGTGCTTAAATCATGATAAGGATCTCACTTTCCTTTGTTTGGACATTTGGTTCCAGTTGCTTCCAGACAGTTCTCCTGGACTTACCAGCTCTGTGTTGATGATGTCTCCAGAGTGGACTTGGTATCATTGTCCCCCAGGTTGTTCTGGTTTTGGTGGATACTGAAGACACATTTATAAACTCAGCTTCCAGTTGTGTTATCCTCGTCCAAAGTGACGCAAAGAAATGAGTAATGGAACCAAGTCACGGGGAAGGACAAGGAAGGGAGGAGGGAGGGAGACAGGAAGGAAGGAAGGAAGGAAGGAAGGAAGGAAGGAAGGAAGGGCCACGATCCCCAAACAGGGTGCACCCATCAGCCCCTCGTGCAATGTCTGGCACAGAGCAGATGCTCAATGCAAGCATGTTGCTATGACCGCATCTGAACAGCCAAAATGTCCGTGCAAGTCCGTTCTGTGCGAGTCTGTGGTCTGCTTGCCCTTGTCCTTTACCCATCCACAGTGTAAGGGTATAAGGGCCACACTTCCAATCCTTTCCCTTGCCTTGTCTTTGAAATGTTCAAATAAGAACAAATGCTCGGCAGCTCCCATACCGTTATTTACTTTACCTATATTTCATTATTTATGTGCTATTCCCAATATAATAACATGAAGCATCGGTTGTATTATGTGACGGAAATTTTATTATTTATACACAATAAATGTATTCATTAATAATTGACTGAATTACATAGACAGCACACAAATAAATATAGCAAATTATTAATTTATAACACACTGGGGGGATTTATAAAATTCCAGTAAATATAGTCTTTAATCAACTATAGACTTCTAAAAAGCTCTTTATATTAAGGTTCAGATCTTGTTTATTTATACCCACTAATTGAATATTTATATATTTGCATATTAGCAGATAGGAGCTACTTTTCTTTTTTTAGATAGAGGCTAAGGTATCCTCTCAGAAAGGATTCATTGCCAAAGTGGAATGCAAAGACGTTGGCTCAATGAACGGATTCGCTGTGACTGAATCCACAAGTTGGGATTCTTTCTGTGTCTAGAGTAGCAAAAGCGATCTGAGATACCCACTTTCTTGAGAGCCCATTTATAGAGGGTAACTGGGCATTAAATGTGTGCAAACTCCAATGCTTGTGCTTCCCCAGGCTCAGTCCATCTTTTTTTCTATATTACAAGAATTAAAATCAAGACGTGGGGGGTGTCAAGCTACAGAAAAAATAGTATATGTGATAGCTAGCATTTGCTATGTAATAAATGGCCCCAGAGCTCAGTAGCTTAGAACAAGGAGCCTTTATTTTGCCTCAAGCACCAGTGGGCTGGCTGGGCTAGCAGTGACTGGGATGGCCTCACTTCTGTGGGTGGGTCTTAGTGAACTTGGCTGGGACAGCTGGGACCCGGGACGGCCTCCCATCCTTTGGGAAGAGAGACCTTGTGTGTTGGTGGAGGGTCTCCCAGCAAGATGACAAAGACCCTGATGTACATGTGCTTTTCTGGTCAGGAGCAACAACAAGGATGGGAATTATGGCAGCCATTTTGCACACAGGCTACCACAGTTATATCCCATGCCCAGAATTTTAGATAAACCCCATCGATACACCCATTTGATAAGCTCATTGATATGCTCACAAACCCCATGGATAAGCTTGCTTTCTACCAAAATCTCCTTTTTAGTCCTAGGTCATGACTCCAGAGAATCAGGAAGACTTTGGGGATGGGCCTTGGAACCCTCACTGAAGGTATTTCTAAAACAAAAGAAAGTGCTTAGAGAAATAGATCCCGTGTGTTCAAGGCATAGCACGTGTCTTGTTATTACCAATTTGTAAAGAGTTTCCCGATCTTTCTTAAATGGAAGTCCCTGGCTTCACGGAAACACTAGGCAAAAGCCTTCGGATCGAATTTGTTCTTTCTGCATACGAGCTTCACGAGTGAGGGAAAAGTTGGAACTTCTTGGAGAAGTTTGGAAGTGAATTCACAGAGGCGATTAAAGAAACAGAAAGCAGGCTCGAAAAGAATAACCGAGCCCAAGTACAGTTATTCAGAGATGAGAACAGAAGGTTGGGTGATAATTCAACTCTTGATCCAACTAGGTGAAGAAACTTGGCCTCAAAAGCTGTTGCCCCAGGGGTCTCATGGCCACAAAAAGACACAGATGTGAGGTTCTGAAATACTTTCAGAGGGATGTAGAGGGATAAAGAAATATGACAGGTGGGGAGGGTTGGAGAACCGGAAGGCACAGGTTCAAGACAGAGTGTGTGTGCTTTAGGGAACCTGAAACCCCACCACCCCCAGATATGTCTCACATACAAGAAGACTCGTCCGGGAGAACCAACACTGGTGAAATGGAGATGAGCAGTGGGCTGCCTGCACAAAGGAGTGTGGTGTGCCCCCTGCCAGGAGAGACGGTGTACCCTCCTCTACAGAACCCTGGGAGGGAAGCAAGGAGACCACTTTCTCGAAGGCAAGAGCCACGTGTATCCTCAGCAAGCACATAAACCACATCTTCCTGGGGGTGGGGTTTGGATATTTCTGAGCAAAACTGAGAGCCAAGATCTAAGCCCCAGGGAACCCCCATGACCGTTCACTGATTGAAGAAACTTCTCACAAATTACGTTTCTCCATGTGCGTCATGGAGCTGTTGCCAAAAGCCATCCAGGAGTCTTTCCTGCTCAGGTGTTTCATGAGGAGAAGATAGTCTGATTTCATGTGAATTAAAAAAAAAAATGTTTCCCCAAAAGGAACCCATCAGAATCTCTTTCTGTCATAACCTATTGAGCGAAAAGAAATACACACGGAATCAGCTGCTTCAGAAACAGCAGGGAAATACAGAAAAAGAGTACATCCGCTTTTGGTTCAGCTCCTCTTTCTCTAAGGAACACCCTCGAGGTGTTCTCAAATGTTTTGTTTTTTGTTTTTTTTCTTTTTTCTTTTTCCTGACACATGATAAGTCAGAACATATCTCCAGGCTCAGGAATGGATTGCACAAACGTGTTTACCGACACGTTAGGTTGTCATCATATCCTTGTACAACCACATCTCCTCTGCTCCCTCTAAACCCCACTGAGGGATAGGCAAACCTACCTGACAAATCCTCTAAACTTGATGAAACAGTCCACAAGCCCTCCAGCAACAGAGGATGTTTTCTCTAGGAAGAGGCAGTTCTCCAGAGCAATAAAAACATCCTTTCCTTTGATGGTCTTCCATGATTAACTCTATGAGGGTCCTAGGGTTGCAGCAATAAATGACCAAATCCATGAGACCTAAAACAATGGGAATTTATCCTCTTACAGTTCTGGAGACGAGACGTCTGAGATCCAGGTGGGGCAGGGCTGCTGAGATCCAGGCAGGGCAGGGCTGCTGAGATCCAGGCGGGGCAGGGCTGCTGAGATCCAGGAGGGGCAGGACCGCTGAGATGCAGGTGGGGCAGGGCCAGCCTCCCTCCAGAGGCTCCAGGGGAGGGTCCTTCCTGCCTCTTTCAGCTTCTGGGGCTCCAGGTGTCCCTGGGCTGGTGACCACGTCCCTTCCATCTCTGCCTCCGTGTTCACGTGGCTTCTTCTCTGGGCCTACGTCTCTTCTAAGGACACCCATCATTGGATTTAGGGCCCTTTCAGGCAGGATACTTTGTCATGGCGTCCCTA
This sequence comes from Leptonychotes weddellii, assembly GCF_054177405.1. Taxonomy (NCBI): domain Eukaryota; kingdom Metazoa; phylum Chordata; class Mammalia; order Carnivora; family Phocidae; genus Leptonychotes; species Leptonychotes weddellii. Next base: position 106,203,202 of record NC_138385.1, read on the forward strand.
GGAAGCAAATGCAAAAGGGAAGTTGTTAAATTCAGAACACAGTTGATACCCTGCTGAATCTGACAAGGGAAAACGTCATCTTCCAGCCATTACAGCTTCCCTGGATCTCAGTTGGATCACTGAAAGAATTCCCCCAATTTTCATACTAGGGGCTTTTGTAACAATACAACTGTGCTTTGTTCTAAAATGTGAAAGTGGTTAAAGGTGGAATTTAACCCAACTGGATTTGAGGAAGTGGTGGTGGATGAATGAGTTTCTTTTCTCTGGAAAGAAGCAAGGATGGAAGCGGTGAAAACCTGCACAGAAGTCAGCATCTGCCAGGAATCCAGCACTCAGATGGAATCAAAAGATCAGGCAATGCTCTGGGATTTTTATGACATTTGTGTGAAACCTGTTTCTGGGTTAACAGTTTCTTTCATTTTACGTATAAACCCTGCAGTGAGAAGTGTTGTCAACAGAGCCCCTTCTCCATTATCAGTTGCATTGCAAGCCTCCTGCAGGTCCCTCCCCATAGATTGGGTTAACGTCCCCCCACCCTTGTAGGGAACTGAACCACCCCCGTCCACTGCTTGACTGATTCCAATCAGTGCTCATTACATGTACCATTATGACGGTCTGCTCCCTAAACTGTGTCCTGTTGCCCCAACAAAGTATGAGCGCTAGGAGGACATAGGTTATGGTTGTGTTTGTAAGCTCCACGTTGAGACTGGGATGCTCAGAAGACACCAAGAATTAGAGAATACCCCCCTTCTTTGTCCCAAAGTCTGTAGCTACATCTTTCCTTTCAATGCATCTCAATCCCAGGCAGCCTCCTCATCTGGTTTTTTCAATATGGCAGCCCCTTTGACTCGCCATCACCACCAGTCTCCAGAAGGAATGCAAAGTCCCTCCTATGGTTCAACGTTGTTAGGAATTATCTGTCTCCACGTGAAGCCCCTCACCATGGTTTTGAGGCATTATGCCTCAAAATGACAGAGGCTTCATTATTCTCCTCGAGACCCCTTGACTTTTAGATATGGCCCGTTAGATCTGCCCATCCATACACCAATTTATTATGTCTCCTGCTCACCATGCTCCACTGAAGGTCATGGTCTACTTCTTTCCCGTTCTTTCCTCCTACATTTTGTCTGGCTTCTTGATACAAACCAGATAACTTCACCAGTTTCCACCAGCCCTGGTTGGGTTTAATTCAGTTCTGTTCAGCATGAAACGCACACTCTGTGTCAGGTACTGGGCTGGGTGCTCCCGGCACAGGAAGTCCATTCCAGCTAGGCACTTGACACTCACACATACCTCTTGGGCGCCAAGCCATGCCTTTCCTCACTTCTAACCACATTTTTATTCGAGGTGCCATTAACAAGGAACCCAACCTGACCAACCTTTGCTACATAACTAGACATGTCATGGCAGACTCATGGAACCACATACTCTTTCAAAGACACAGAGCAAAACACAGTGTAAACATAGCCTCCAACAAAGATGTACAAGTTGATGGCACCCAGAGAGAGAAGTGTGCAGATGCAGTTTACAAGGCAATCTGAGAAAGCTACACGGCATGCTCCGTGCATGTGTACACAATCTCCCACATGCCCCTGCGTGCCCCCACATGCACCCGTGAGCAGAGCGTGTGGGACATATGGTCTCAACATGTACCCGTCTTCTTGCCAAGTGATCTCATTTAATTTATGACCTCTGAGTTTCCTCCACTCATCCATCAGCAGAAGCACATGGATCTTAATAATTAATGCAATAAAGAAAAGCCTTTCAGGGGGCTCAGGATCATCCTGAGTTGTCTCATAACTGATGTATTGATCTTTGGTACGATTTACATCTCTGATATCCTAGCCCTCTCTCTGCAATCCCAGACTATCAGATTTCTAGGGTTTGTGGCTATTCTTGCTTTGGATGTTTAATAGATGAGGATGGATGGATGGATGGATGGATGGATGGATGGATGGATGAATAGATAGATAATGGATGGATGAGTGGATAGATAGATGAGGATAAATGGATGGATGGATGGATGGATGGATGGATGGATGGATGTTTGGATGGATGGATGTTTGGATGAATACATAGATAGATAATGGATGGATGAATGGATAGATAGATGACAGATAAATGGATAGATAGGTGAGAGATAGATGGATATATAGGTAATAGATGGATGGACAGATAGATGATGGATAGATGGATGGATGGATAGATGGGTGATGGATGGATAGATGATGGAGGGATAGATGGATAGATAGGTGATGGATGACAGATAGATGATGGATGGATAGATGGATGGATAGATAGATGATAGATGGATGAATATGATAGAAGATGGATGGATAGGTAAATTATAGATGGATAAATAGGTGATGGATACATGGATGGATAGATAGATGGCAGCAAGCTATAGATACACATGTATGTATGTATGTATGTATGTATGTATATACTTACTTCGTTTAATACACACAGTAATCTCACTTCAAAAACCCACTGCCATTAGTTAAGAGCGATTATTTCTATGCTATGATAGACCAACTTTTAAAAAATTCACATTGCCCACCATATGACCTCTCTCACTGCCCCATAAGACAGACGTGGAGAATTTTCATGGTAATCAGCACAAGCTGTATGTACAAGTACAGATTTTGCCGTTTTTATGAAAGCAGCTGATTCGGCTGCGCTTTTCGGGTTCACGATTCTCCTTTCCATCTCTTAGCTCTGTGCTTTCAAATAAATACTGCTAAGAGTGCTCCCACTTCTTCAAAGTATCGTCCCTCTCACTGCCCATAATGTTTACAAGGTAAAGTCTGCAAAACTGAGCCTGGTTTGTGTAACCTTGTTGAACATCATTTGTACCTGATGCTGATGGTCCCTTGGGGTTTCTCACTCTTGTCCTCAAATGCTCAGGTATTGCACCCAAGCTGTAGGCAATGCCTCCTCTGTATCTCACTCTTTCAAGCAACGGATCCATCCTTCCTAAGAGAAAACACGAGAACTTTTCCTATTCATTTATTTGATCTGCGTGAGCCAACCGTGACGCTGTGTAACGTGGGGAGCTGGGAGCAGAACTGCACATTGGTGAGAAAACGCTATGCGGGAAGCAGAGCCTTTTCTCAAATATAACTGATGAGCTCCATTCGACCTGAACTTGATCTAGCCACCGTTTGCCCACGTGGATGTGTCTCCCACGTGCACCGCGTTCCGTTCACACCTTCCTCCGCCACCACCGCCGTGGTCTCCCGAGTGCTGGAAAAACAGCCCCCACGTGGTCTTCTTGGAAACTGCACCTGTGCCCAGGGGCGTCTCCCTCCCAAGGGTGGGGGGCGGTCGGAACCAAACCAGCCTGGGACATGGAGCCCATTGCTCTCTGGAGCTCTGTCCCCATGCTCATGTGTAGATGCATCCTCCTTGTGCACCCAAAGCCTCCAGACCTTCTCAGTTGTCTGCAAACACCCGCCCCAACCCTTCTCCTCCCAACAACCTTCTGTGTGCAAGAGATGCTCCTGCCTGCCGCCATGATGGAAACTTCTCCCTAGGTCTCCTACTACACACACACCCCTACATTTTTATCCCAGTGCATCCCTCCTCCCTACCCTCAGCGAGAATGTTCTGGTATCAGTCAGAATGTCAGAAGCCAACACTTACCGTCCATCTGTTCTCATACGTGTCCTTCTTGGTCGAGAGAGCTTCCTCCACATTCCCCACTCCTGTCCCTCTTCATCGGGGCTCTGTCCCAATTGTGACCCATCATTCCACGGTGCTTACTCCACCCACGCTTGTATCAAGAATGGAGAAGTCAAGAACCCACAAGGAAAAGTCAGTCTATATTTTATAGGATCGATATCACATAGACTTGAATTTCTGAACGCAGCTCAAGAATAGTCTTTAAAAATCCCGATGTTTGCTAATGGAACACAGTGCCAAGTCCCCTTTGTATTAAAAACGAAATCGTAAAGAAAACCAGTGGTTATTTAGATCCGAAGCATGATGAGAAACTAAGTTTCCAACTCTGTGGGACCCCAGCAAGACGGTATTTAGCAATAATAGCTGCGAACGTCTTTGTCACAAAATATGACCATTCCCTACAAACACAGACTGTGCCAAATCAGCACAAGAAGTTTTAGAAATGCTGATCAGAGCAAAGAAAATTAAGGAGCCCCTAGGTGACTCAGTCAGTTGAGCATCTGACTCTCGATCTCGGCTCAGGTCATGGTCTGAGGGCTGTGAGATCGAGCCTCATGTCGGGTTCTACACTGGGCATGGAGTCTGCTTAAAAAAAAAAAAAATTAAAGAAAGGTGAGCAGTTGAGCAAGTAGGCAAGGCTGCGTCCTCACCTAAAAGCCCGAAGTCGATGGTTATTCACACGACAGAGTTCTATGAAAACTCCCTAGGAAATACCCATTCTTGTAACTATGCAGATAGATGGGCAAAGCAGCTTAGCTGATTTGGGGTGTGTTTCATGAGATGTGCTCTGGTTTCTATAATGCAAAAAAGAAAAAAAAATGCTCCTGAAGAAACAGTAAATTCATTGCAAGTGCTACTTGAAGGTGAAGCTAAGGTCCTGGGGCAGCTTCTTGGTTAAAACTCCCATGTGTGCACGAGTAGCTGAGCCCTAAAGATGTTTGAGCTGCTCGGGTGCTGCATTTTGCGGGGTTTGGTGGATGAGTGTACCCCCACCCAGGCACGGAGGTGGGACTCAGCAGATAGATGCTGCTTTAGGGAAGGTTCTGAGAGGACCCTATGCCCCACCCAGACTGGAGGACAGGCAAGCGGCTTCGTTAAAACCCCAGACATCTGGACGCTTCAACTTTTAGCCCCGAGAACCCTGCCTACACTTGTGAGAGCTCAGCTAGTCCCTCTCAAATCCTGAAAGTCAGCCTCTAAGGGGGAAAAGAAAAAAAACCACGGAGCCCACGGAGTTAATGCCAACTGGATCGGAAACATATGGATTAATATTTTGGTGAAATATTCATGAGTTCGAGTGAGTGAGGTCCTTGGGAAAAGGGCATGGCAGGCAGCAAGAAAACGGCTTTAAGATGTTCCTTCAAGTCCCCCGCAAGCATATTGGTGAGGACAGCCCCGTGGGCCCCGTCCCCGTGTCCCACTGCAGCGTCTCTGTGGGGACAGCCCCGTGGGCCCCGTCCCCGTGTCCCACTGCAGCGTCTCTGTGGGGACAGCCCCGTGGGCCCCGTCCCCGTGTCCCACTGCAGCGTCTCTGTGGGGACAGCCCCGTGGGCCCCGTCCCCGTGTCTTGTGCAGCACAGTTGTGGGATCAGCCCCACCGCAGCTCACTACCTGCACCGCTGGCCACAGCATCACTCCCCGGGGTCCTGGCGCTCTGGCTTGTCCCCGAGCATTACCCGCTGGCTCTCAGACACGGTGGCTCCCCCAGCCCACGCGCTCGCACACGAGACACGTGTGTGGCTAGTATGGGAGCTCTCCCTTTTATCGGCCAGCACCGCCACTCCCCAGCGGAGCCCGAATCCTGCAGGCGTCCTCCGTGCACGGCCGCGGCTGTGAGCTGCCCTCCCCTCCCTCCACCTCCAGGAGCTTTTGCCAAACACCCTTCACTTTGTGGCAGCTCCTTGTTTTTTATTATTTTAATTGGTGCTGGGGCCCCACAGGTTTACAACCCCCATGTTTATACTAACCGTACTTTAATAAGACGCCTAAGAGCTAACAGGAACCCGGGGCTCTATAAATGTTTTAATTCACACAAACCCACCCACGTATTTCCATTTACACCCACTGTGGTCAGGACATAAAATCAACAACTGTCTGTGGTGCATTTTCCCACCCCTGCCTCTCCAAGTACCTTCTCCTTCCTCCCTTCCTAAACTGACCAGCGCCTGGGGTTTCGGTGTTTAACATTGCACGCCGGGGGTGACGGCCGGGGTTCCGGGGCGGTGTGTGTGTGGGGGGAGCCTTTGCCAGCCCCCCAGCCCTACCGTGGGTGGCATGCCTTGCAGAATCCCACCTTACGGACTTGTGATTTTTGCCGGGCAAGAACCCACTTAAGAAAGCGGGTTTCATAGCTGCCTGTCGCAGTAAATCACGCATTTTGGGTCGCCCAGACACATCCTGATGAGCGAGGAGACGCTCTGACCACAGTCCCGCCACAGGAGTTGGTGGGTGTGGTTCTGTGCGTACTTGCAGCAAGCGCTCGGCCGGGCAACGCCAGTCGCGGGACAAGGAGGGGTTCGGCGCCCTCTGACAATACTCGCAGAGCGTTTGTGGGACTAGGGGTATTCGAGGCACGTGCACCAGACACAGAGCATGAAGCCCACAGAGCCCGGCTTGCGGGGTGACCTTGCATCCGCCCACATGGAGGGAGGTGCTCGAGGCAGACGGCCCCCCCAGAGCCAGAGTTCCAAATCGGACGTGAAAAAGCATTAAACGCGTGCGAGGACCTCCCTGGGGTGCAGAGAACGGGGGTCTGGGGCGCCACTTTCGCTCCCGTTGCTCCTGGAGCGGGACGCAGCCATTTGGGACATTCTGTGGAAATGGGACCAGCCGTATCGTCCCAGGTCAGAGGAGACTGGAGGAGGGCGGGTGCTTCTGGGGCTCGCCGTCACCACCTGGCATGACCAGCTGATCATCCCGGAGCTTCCACAGCGCCCTGCCACGTAACAGGTATCCCGTCCTAAGGAGCGTGTTCCAACGGGAGCCGACGCACCTGAAATGTGCTGAGGGTCTACGCGGGGGAACAGTGATGTCCCCGTGCATAAGTGACCAGAGGTCAGGGAAGGACACAGGTGCAATCTGCAAGTCCCTGAGGGTTGTCCGGCTTCCGCAGCGTGACTCGGGCGGGGGGGGGGCCGGTCCCCCTGTCGTCATGGAAACCCATCGCTGAGTCAAGGGTGAGGCACCCCCCGGGGTGAGAGCCACTTTCTGTGCATCAGCTGCAAGAGAGACCAGCGAGCGCCGGGCAGGGAAGACTGTCCCTGAGTCTGGAACAAAGTCGGTCACACTGACTGGTCCCCAGGCCGCTCCCCAGCAGGGCGGGCATGGCCAGAACTGGGGGGGATGGGGGGCACGGCCCAGGCCAGCACCCCATGACCAGGGCGGCCAACAAGGTGCCAGACATTCTCCATAGAGTGACCGCCACCCCACTTTGCCTGGGGCCAAGGGGGTCACTACGATGGAGGATTTTCAGTTTTAAAATGGAGGAACGTCCCACGCAAAGCATGATGAGCTGGTCGCTTCGCGTCTCCAAGCCAGGTCAACCCAGGCGTCCCCCACCCCGTGAGCTTCAGACCATGGTGTCCGATTTGTGACCGTGTTTCCTGCCAGACCTGGTTCTTGTGACTCATTTCCCTGGGCATTGACTTGCACCAGAACCGCGAGGGGACAGGCACATACCTGCTCTCGTGGGAAAATGTCACCCTTTATTGTTCTTTCCAGACATTATTCCCTTGTTCACAGGACCTCCGCCGGGATGGGCAAGAGGGGGTGAGCAGATGGAGACCATTTTCAGGACACGCATTCCTGTAACCTATCCGCTCTTGTCTGTAGTGACCAAAGGGACACTTCTCTACACGACTTTACGGAAGTCCTGGTATATCCGTGTATGTGTTTGTTCCAGCTTCTATGACAAATACCCCAGACTGCGGGTCTTACACAACATGGTTTTTCATGCTCCTGGAGGCTGGGAGTCTGAGATCCAGGCAGCGCTGAGGCAGGTTCCTCCTGAGGCCTCTCTCCTTGGCGTGTAGAACCCGTGTTCTCCCCGTGTGCTCACGTGGTCGTCCCTCTGTGCATGTCTGTGTCCTCATCTCTTCTTATAGGAATCCCAATCTTATGGGATCAGAGCCCCCCCAGTGACCTCCTTTTACCTGAATCCCCTCTTCAGAGACCCCACTCCCAAATACAGCCCCATTCTCAGGTCCTGGGGTTGACACTGCCAACACATGAATTGTCAGGAAGGGACACAGCTCAGCCCACGACAGTCACTCCAACCCGAGCTCCTGCTAAGCTTTAGGAGGAGCTTTCAACGAAGACCCAGGACTCGTGTCAGTCACGGGCAGTGACAGGATGGTGGGTAAACTGAGGAACACCGGAGGGGAAAACAGGCAGGGGCACCTAGCTTGTCCCAGTGCTGGGGTTCCCAGGTGGCCCCGCCCCTCGAGCCTGGCAGAGTCCCCCCCGCAGCTCGGACGCAGCCGATGGATGTCGCAGTGGTCGCCAGGAGCACCGGAAACCCCACGGAAACCCCACGGTGGTCGAATCTTGCCCGAGATGCTGGTGGCCAGGGCCGCCTGAGGCAGATGGCCAGAGTGACGACCAGAAGCATCCTCGCTCCCGGCCGGGAGCCCCTCTCTTGTCCGTTCCGCCAGAGGACCTCTGCACACCTGGGCAGCAGCCAGAACGGCACGAGGAGAAACATCTCTGCTTTTATGACGGAGACCGCCGGGCCGGGCAAATTCGATTCCCGCTCCGCTCGGCGTTTCCTTCTTCTCCAGAAACAACCACCCTGCGCGTTTCCCCGTTGCTCCCAAGCTTTGCGCGGTCGTCCCTCCAGGAGAACAAGGGACTCACAAAACATTTTGGAAGCCCCGACGTGAATGTTACAACCGGGGTCACGTGATGGCGCCTCCATTCTCTGATGACAACTGACAGATGTTGAGGAAAGAAAAAAAAAGAACGACCCAGAGGGAAAATAATTCATACGTCGCTCTTCACATCAGGCCAGTCGGCGCGGCCCCTCGTGTTCTGATCAGCGGGCCCCGCGTAATGGACTTTCCGAGCGTTGCGCGCGAGCAGCCCCCTCCCCTCGCCCTGCAGAGCCGAACACGTAGGAAATTAACAAAGTCTGTGACCCGACAACCAACAATTCATAAATTCATTAGATTAAAAAAAAAAAGGGAAGAAAGAAAGAAAGAAAAAGACCAGCCAACATCGCAATCCCGTTAACAGGGTTCGTTGCAATGCCTAATTTACATTTCTGCCTGCCCTGGTAAAGATATTACTTCATTAAGATTTTTTTTTTCCGAAATTACAGAAATTTTAATGACTTCTCTTATTTATCGCTTCCATATGTGAGTAGTTATGTTTCTTACAAATGGAAATGAGACCCCAAAATTACCACAAATGGGGCCAGGCCGCGCGCGCATGTGTTGGCTTGCGGAGAGGGTACACCTGCCTCCTCGAATTACCGTTAACCCGCCTGTCCATTGAGCAGACTCCAATAGGCGGGCTTCGAAAATCACTCTCGTTAAATTTATTTGGAACCGAGGAGACCTCTCCCCCAGAGTTTCGGCAAATGAGCTCTGATAATATTAAACACCTGGTAAGCCCCAGCCCCCGGGGGACCCCGCACGGCTGGGTTTGACCTCTGGCCCCTCGGCCCTGTGATTCCCAGGGACGCATTCAGACAAGAAGGGGATTCTGAGGGAAAACACCTGTTGGCCAACATGACCTCGGAGCCAGAGAGGGAGGGGTGGAGGCAGCCGGGCAGAGCTCGGCCCCAGGCC
>NC_138385.1:106213174-106223359 GCF_054177405.1 Leptonychotes weddellii
GCCGAGTGCACGTACATGATAGATCAACAATTGGAATGGAACCTTTCCTGATAGGCTTCCTGATTTTTTTTTCCCCCACCACGAGCCGATAAAGTGACTGTTGAACGTCCGTTTTCCCGCAAAATGCGGGTGCTTTCTTCCGTTCAAAATAAAGAAGCAGGCCCAGTTTAGGAGGAGAACATTTTTATCATTTTTGGACAGATGCTCAGGCACAGAGCGTTACCTCCATGGAGGGACCCCGTGTGGTTCAAAGGTCTGCATACATGAGCGCTGGGGCACCTGCTGTTTCCAAAACATTCCCAAGGCCGTAGATGACAGTCCCACACTTGATCCTACTTTTTCTAAACTGAGCTCTCTCCACCATCCTGAGTCTTGGGCAGAAAGAACCCACCTCCCTTCCTCCACCTTCATGCATGTGGTTTCCCGGTAGAGCCCAAGAGCCTCAAAGGCAACACAGAAGGTGGCGGGTGGTGACAACTGGGCAGAAGGCAATAAATATCCGTTAGACCCACCCACGGGTCGGATCTGCCCGACTGTTATTTTTATACCTTGTGTTCGACAGTTCTGGCTTATGTTCTCAGCCGAATGATTAGCGCCATTGGAACAGAGGAATTAGGCACGGGTTTAAATCCGATGACATTTACGTTATTGAATACGGCTGTTGGTTAAACACATAATTAAATAATAAGCCACATATTTGAAATTCTCACCCAAACCCTGTCAAATAAATTGATTTATCCCATGACGAGAACATCCCACTAAACAGGGAAAGGGAGATGTGAATGCGGGGTGGGTGAATTCCATTAGGGCCTGACAGAGCCCCACATAACCATCTCATCAAGATCCCAGAAAAATGTAGGAAAGCAAGAATCATTATACACCAACTGTCTGAAAACAAAGCTACCGAGATCACAAACTCCTTCAAACGTGACATTAAAACACAGGGCGGCTTGCGGAGAAACACCAGGGCAGGCAGGGCAGTGGGATTCAGGAGGGACAGGTGCAGGAGCCGATCAGCAGCCCCCAACCATGGGACTGTCAGAGTGGGATGACCATCCTCTTGGGGGCAGGAGATGATTTTGTGAACCAGCAGCAAACCACGCCAACTACAAGGGCTTTGATCTATCCAACGGAGGACACGCAAGGACCCCAGCCAAGCCCAGCACCACATTTGCAAATCCAGATCTCCATATTGAAAGTTCCCCCAAAGAAAGGAGAAAGACCATCAAGGAGGAAGAGCTCCCCATGATGCTCACCATGCTGTCCTGAAGACCTCTCTTCCTTCCCACTCCTCGTTCAGGCAAGGCAGACTTGCTAGCGTTCTGCACCCCAGCCACACCTCTTGGGAAAAGGCAAGCAGAGAATGTAGGCTCTGCTGGCCCAGCCTCCAGAGGAATCCCTTAGCTGGAAAAGCCAACAGCTGCCGCCATTTTCCTGTAGGACCTGCAGCTGAATCTCAAGCTTCCAAATCCTCACTGTCGATTGAGAAGTTCTTGCAGGTGAGCCACTGTGTTTTGGATGCCTGAGAGGTTTCCCTGGGTTCACTGTAAATGAATCTTGTGAAGTTTCAAATATTACCTTACTGATGGGATTTCATAATGGACATAATGCAAGAAGTTTCCTGCTTACAAGTCATTATGTTGCACAATTAATTTCTATGCAAGCTGCATAAACAAAATAAAAACACCAAGGTCCAGACTGTACCCCGATCACATGCATGACATCACCATGATTAGTTTTAATATTCCTCTTGTAGGCACCCAAGTTGGATATGGCCCATAGGGCCTCTGTGCATATCCCATTGGGTGCCAAGTCTGTCTTCCCACCATTTATTTTGCCTGCATACATCCATATCATGATGCCTATCTCCTGTCAGAGATACTGAGCTCTTTGTGAGGAAGAGGAAGATATTTTCTTCACCTTCCAGTGAGCAAAGGATGGATGGATGATGGGTGGATGGATAAAGGGATGGATAGATGGATAAAAGGATGGATGCATGGGTAGGTGGATAGATGGATGGAAGGATGGATGGGTGGATGAACAGGTGGATGGATGGATGATGGATGGATGATGGATGGGTGGATGGATGGTAAATTACTGGATGAATGGATGGATGGACAGGTTGATGGATGATGGATAGATGATGGATGCATGGATGGATGAATGATTGATGGGCGAATGGATAGATGGTATATTACTGGTTGGATGGATAGATGGATGGATTGATGAACAGGTGGATGGATGAATGGATAGGTGGGTGGATGATGGATGTGTGGATGGAAGAATGATTGATGGATGGATGAGTGGATGGGTGGATGGATGGATGGATAAAGGGACGGATGCATGGGTGGATGGATGGTTGGATGGATGGATGGATGGATGGATGGAAGGATGGATGGGTAGATGGATGGATGGATGGAAGGATGGATGGGTAGATGAACAGGTGGATGGATGGATGATGGATGGATGGATGGATGGATGGATGTTTCCTGAACTGAACAGAACTCTCCAGCATGGTTCCAGAACACCAGTACTATCAATAGGTCCTTGAGCAGTTTGGAAAGTACAGGAGAGGAGAAAGCCCCAGGACAGGAGAATTTGAAGAACAGAGCGGGGATCAGAGGAGGAACCTCTCTGCACCCCCAACTCTGAGGCCCCCAGAGTGCACCAGCCCCCTTTGGAAACCAGCTAACTCTCCTGGAAAAGCTGCAAACTTTGCATCCAGAACGCCCTTGCTTGAGGGTGTCAAGGAGCTCTCCATCGCTGGACACAGCCCTCCACCCCCCACGTGGAACCCACCTCTAACCGTTTACATTTTGGTAAACATTAAGCCACCGAAACAGTTGTTTAACTGGCTCCACTGGGCACAATATAATTTAGGCGAATTTGTGCGTACTCTTGGGTTCATCAACCTGCTCGCGGGAGCACCACACTCAACCACAAAGGGCAGATCAAATTAAGTCCAATTAGACTGTATTCAATTTGACTTTGTAAAGCCCTAAAGCTTTGTGCGTTGAAGTTCGAATGTGAGGGGAAAAACAGATACAAATGATAATTGATTTCATTTCCCCTCTCCATTTTTGAGGGGTTTATGATTCCCTCTTCATGCTTGATGGACAGATACAATTGCAATAATTTAAAATGTCCTCCTGGTCCCATTTTCCTCTCTATCCATATGCTAGTATCTTTCCCTGAAGTGGAGGATAACTCTCAGCATGTGGATCCACCTTTGGGGACATTTCAAGGAATTCCTGGAGCACTCATTTTGCAGAAGAAATTTTAACCCAGAGGCCAAAACCGTCCCTTTAATTTCTGCTCCGACGAATGATCCCCGTGGCGGTATTTATCGCTGGTTGCTAGAAACCAGCAGACGTCTCTGTGAGGTTTTCCGTGGGAAGTAAAGACGATTTTATTCATAACACAGAATTAAATTTTGCCAAACGTTCGGTTATTGGTTATTCTTTTTTTAATGTTCTTAAGTTTCTGGAAACTTGCAGAATTATTATATTTTCAAAAGTAGTTTGGGAGTTTTAATATATCTAATAACATCAGATCAATAGTGTCAATGCCACATGGTGTATTACAGAAAGGAGAAATGCCCACATCATGAAAGAATAAGTGAATTTACTCGCATGCCGGCCCCAACAGCTTGTTTATAATCGGCCAGAAGGCTTTCAGGGAGAGAAAATTAACGCGCTGGATTCTCATGCCGGCAACTTTCTTCGATGTGGTGTAATACAAAAAATATAGATATATAAATATATATATAAGTATAATATATATATAAGTATATATATATTTATTAACTGTTTTAAAGCAACTATTTTGGGAAGTGTGTAAAAATGCCCATACGTGCAAGCTTTTCATGCAAACCTTTTTTTTTTAATAAGGGCATATTCTGGTTTATGGGAACTATGCCCTTTTTTACTTTATTACGAGCAGATGGTTCTGATTCAGAATATTATATGCAAATATGCAGAGTGCTTTCTCGATAATAACTATGCCTGATGCATGAGTGAGGTTTTGGTTCCCTTTTTCTGAGGAAAAACCGAAATTCTAAGTTTACAACTATTTTAGTAACCTGGAATTACCATGTATACTTTCTGGGCCAATTAAAATTCTTGGCAGGGGCACATGGGTCTAAGAAAAAAGTTTATAATGAACCTAGTAGCACCGGGTAGGTTCTGGGGATCCATCTCTGCTTCCATTCTGGGGACAAATTTAGGTGGTCGGAAACGGAATTCTTCACATGCACCTGTTTTGCTTCCAAAGCATCTCTGCACCCAGTGCCAATGTTATCTTCCTAAATAGGAAATGCAACATGCCGACTCTTCTGAGCTCAGTCCTTTAACCAGTTTCCCACAAGACTGGGTCAAAAGGCATCCTTGTCACTGTCTCGAACTCCTGACATCCAGGCATAAATGCATTTCCATGATTACTCCAAGCAGAGGATTCTCTCTCCTCCTCCCATTGAGAGATTTACTGAGGAAACCAAAACAAAACAGAACAACAGCAAAAAACAAGACACGTGGAAAGGTGAGAATATTCCCACATCGTTTTGCATTGGGTCTACCTCATAATCATGTCCTGAATTGCAGCTCAGGCATCCCATATGCACCCGTTTTTAAGAATGTGGTCCACTTAATCCCCATGTATATTACGTGCAGCTTAAATTCTTTACACGCTTTCTGGATGTGCCCATCCTGAGACACATCACTGAGTCATCGAGGGCGTCCCTGGCCGTGAGGACCACAATCGTAGGATATTTGAAAGGGTCATTAGTGGTACCTCTTAATTTGGAAGGAGAAAATGGCGGACGCATAGGGACTGAGTATTTTCTCCTAGAAACGCATGGCCTCGGGGAGGTTGGAAGACAGATGACAGCTTGGCATCACCCCTCGTCTGTACACTGGCCAGTCTTCAGCTCAGTTTCTTAGTGGTCATTGTCGCTGGGCTGTGGGCTAAGCCATGAGCTAGCATTGGCTGAATGCCGTTGATGGCTCTCCTTCTTAGGACTGGTGCCTTCTGAGCCCGCCGCATGGTTTCCTGTGGTTTTCTGGTTGGGACATTGAGAAACACCAATGGTGCTCATGGCTCATGGTCCCTGAAGGACCCAAAGATTACCTGGGCTGTAAGGGGAGAGCGGACATCCAGCTGGCCTGGACAGAGTGGCCACCTGTTTCCCCAACAGACAGGTGGAGACCAGACAGGAACACAGCTGACCCCTGGTCAGAGAGTGCCGACCCCCGGTGCCACTGAAAACCCACCTGTAATTTTCACACTCCCAACCCCCAACCGCCAACAGCCTACGGTAGGCCGAAGTTTTCCCGAGAACGTGCACGGTGGACTCCCATATATTGCATGTGCTGTATGCATTCTGCACCACATTCCTACAGTGATGCACGCTAGAGGAAACAAAACGTGATTCCGAAAAATCATAAGGAACACAAAACACATTTACAGGGCGGCCCTGCATTTTCCGAAAACAAAAATAATCCGCGAACGAGGGGAGACGCGCAGTTGGGACCCCTGCTGTTCCAGGGTCCCCGTAACACAGAACGGAAGCAGGAAGAGAGTCGTCAGCATCCTTGCAAACCCCGGGCGGGATCCTCCTTTGGGGAGGGGGCGGGGACACTCCCGTCCCTGTAACCGTCCTTTGAGAATGAGTTTATGGACTGCATTTCATAAACTCCTTATTTGCAATTACATCCATCTTTTCGTGCAACCTTGTTGAGGGAAATGTCCTCACCTGCTCCTTTCAATTCTCCCCCTAATCTCTTACGTTGGGGAGACTGTCTCATAAACGTGTCTCCGCGGGTCTCAGATAAACATCGGGGGCATCATTCACACATGGTCTCAGGGGTACGAGCCTCCGCATCTCCACTTTCCATGCATATTCACCAGCACGTGAAATCAAGAGATTTCAAAACCTGGGTTTGCAGATACAACTTTCTAGAGCATGCACCGTAAATTTGGGTCTAAAATTAGTCAAGGATGCCCCCTTCCAACGCCTTTGTGCCTCTAAATTATTAAGAATTCTCCTTCCAACTCGTCCCCTGTATATATTTGTGTCTCTGTGTCTTAAAATCCTTACTCCCGGGTAGAGCGACAATCTCTGAATTCATTCTCCTTGCGCTCCCCACTTCTCCCCAAAATAGAAAAACCCAACTTTGAAATGGTACGACCGTGTGGTTTATGTCCTTCCCGTTCATGCATGTGGTTTTTGGTGCTCACTGGTCACGGTTCCACTCTGTATCTGCAGACAGGGTGACCAGGGGCTGCCTGGCATCACGGGCGTCCGGACCCCGTGCCCAGGGCAGCCCCTGGTCCACGTCTATGCCTCGGTCACCTTCCCTGGTGGGAACGGTCACACCGATTCATCGCTTTGTACCAAAACCTGGACTTTTCCATTCTTCCAACTCCGGGAAGTGGTCCCGCTCTCTATCCAGGCATCAAACACCTATTCTTTGTGAAAAGACATTAAATTATTTCTGGAAATTATATAGTAGATCTCTATGCTTTTTTTTAAAACAAAGCAAATGTAGCTTTTTTTGGTACAAACTTAGAGTTTATGCAAAGATTTCCTCTTTTTGCCTCATATTTCTTAGAAATTTAATGGGTATATATTGTCTGTTTTCCTACACATTTAGCCCAAGCAACCCATAGATCAATACTGACCTTTTATTTCTTAGATGTAGTAAAAAAAAATTTGTAAGAAAGAAAGGGTTTAAATATTTTTAGAAATTTCTCAGACACTTAATGGGTACACATTGTCTGTTTTCTTATGCCTTTAGCCCAAGCAACTTATGTATTAATACTGACTTTTTATTTCTTAGATATACTAAAAAGAATTTCTTCTTTTTTTTCAAATTTTTGTATTTAAATTCAATTTAGTTAAAAAAGACTTTTTCTTGGGCGCCTGGATGGCTCAGTTGGTTAAGCAACTGCCTTCGGCTCAGGTCATGATCCTGGAGTCCCGGGATCGAGTCCCGCATCGGGCTCCCTGCTCGGCAGGGAGTCTGCTTCTCCCTCTGACCCTCCTCCCTCTCCTGCTCTCTGTCTCTCATTCTCTCTCTCTCAAATAAATAAATAAAATCTTAAAAAAAAAAAGAAAACGGGTGCCTGGGTGGCTCAGCTGGTTAAGCGACTGCCTTCGGCTCAGGTCGTGATCCTGGAGTCCCGGGATCCAGTCCCGCATCGGGCTCCCTGCTCGGCAGGAAGTCTGCTTCTCCCTCTGACCCTCCCCCCTCTCATGTACTCTCTCTCATTCTCGCTCTCTCAAATGAATAAATAAATCTTTAAAAAAAAAAGACTTTTTCTTTTTGTTTTTTTTAGTTTTTTTAATTTTTAATTTAAATTCAATTTAGTTAAAAAAGAATTTTTTTAATAAAGAAAGGCATTAATATTTTTAGAAATTTCTTAGACATTGAACGGGCATGCCTCGTCCGTTTTCCTATGCCTTCAGCTCAAGCAACGTCTATATCCATCTGGACTTTTTATTTCTTCAATGTAGTAAGAAAAAAACACTTTTTTTCTTTTTTTTTTTTTTAAAGATTTTATTTATTTATTTGAGACAGAGAGAATGAGATACAGAGAGCATGAGAGGGAGGAGGGTCAGAGGGAGAAGCAGACTTCCCTGCCGAGCAGGGAGCCCGATGCGGGACTCGATCCCGGGACTCCAGGATCATGACCTGAGCCGAAGGCAGTCGCTCAACCAACTGAGCCACCCAGGCGCCCCACTTTTTTTCTTTTTGAACAAAGAAAGGGAATAAGTATTTCTCCCCCTAAATTTTCCTGAAGGTCGGCAACTTTGGCTATGAGAAAGTAGTAAATAGTAACTGGTAACCCATGTACAGCAACATCCAGCCTTAAAATAGCGATTTTCTGGCTAAAAGCTCAACACCACAGATGCTTGTGGGATCATTTGGGCCGCTTCTGGATTCTCTAATCAGCATTAGCCGGCGATCCACTTTCCCCCAGGACTCGTCCCTGCTGTCCCTCCAGGCTGGACTCTCTCCTCGGTGGGTCTAGGTGGTCAGCCGTGTAGACCCTGCAGAACGTATGCTCCCCTCCCCTTCCCTCCAAGGGGAACCTTCCAGGGCAGAACCTCAAACACCAGCCTTGTCCCCGAAACGTGTGCGGCGAGCACTTGTCGCTGAGCCTTGGGCGTACAGACCGCCCCACCCCACCCCCGGGAAAACCCAGACAAAGAACTCCGGATCTCTTCTCCTCCCCCACACCCTTCTGGCTCTAAAGGAAGGGCCGCGTTTTGTTCCTAAATTGCCCCACGGCTTAAAGAATGTTTCCCAAATCCTGAGTCTGAAACAAAACACGTGAGGCTCACGGTAATTGAGGAGGTACAGAGAGGAGGCTCTAATTGTCCTCACATGTTTCCCATTTATTACAAACCGTGCCACGGAGCTCACGTAATCATTTTAGGATGCCGAGGCACTCCTGCGTTACCGTCCTGAAACAGAGCCGTGTTTGTATGGGAAGGGGCCCCGTTGGACCGAGCGTGTTTGCTCGGACGTCGTGTTCTCAGCTAACCGTGCTTCCGAACGCCCAGCCGTCCGGACCCACCTTGTAACACCGTCGGCCGTCCTGACATCCACTCAGGGCTTCCTCTAGCTCGAGTGCGAGCGCATTTGGACGCAGGCACCGTCCAGCCTTTGGGACCTGCAGCCCCACACGGGACGGCCAGCAACACGGGTGGCGCTTTGCAGTGCTGTCCTCGGAGGGGCAGAAATGCCGTCCCCCCTCCCCGCCCCAGTCTTCACCTGGCTGCGTTGGAAACCAAAGCCAGCCGTCTTGGGTGGCTTGCACAAAATACCCCCAGACGGAGCAGCTTCACCGGCAGGAGACACGTCCTTCTCCCCGGCCTGGAGGCTGGAAGTCGGAGAGCCAGGTGGGACAGATTTGGTTCTGGTGAGCCCTCTCTTCGTGGTGTGTGGTCCCAGTCTTCTCCCTGTGCCTCCTATGGCCAGCGACCCTATTAGACTAGGACGCCACCCTTAGGACCTTACTTAAGCTTACGACTTCCTACAAGCCCTGTCTCCAAATGAACTCCGTGGCCAAAGGCCACATATTTTTCTAACGCACTCCAGTTGAGCTAGGTTGGACTCCAAACCCTGGGCTGCATCTCCAAGCTCCAGAGAGCAGGTCGGCTCAGGTCTCCGTCAGGGGTCCCTCATGCTCCTTGGACGAGCATGCACCTGGGACGCGTGCTTCACTCCTACTTCTGGGGTGCAGGCTGAAGGGGCAGCAGCTCCCTGGGGCAGGTTCTTCTCATGGAGATGCGCAGCTGCAAGGGGGCGAGCCCCACCACACAAACATACTCAGGCTACTGTTTACATTGCATCCACTGGCGTCCATGGGGCCCCAAGCAAATCCCATGGCCAAGTGCGTGAACTCAGGGTAAGGGTGCTCATGCATATCACTAGAACGGTTCACCGGTGACCCCCTAAAAAGATATGTCCATATCTGAACCCCTAGAACCCATGAATAGGAACTTATTTGGGGGAAGAAAAGGTATTTATAAATGTAATTAAGTTAAGGGTCTTGAGATAAGGTCATCTTGGGTGAGGATGGCCCTAAATCCAAGGACAGGTGTCCTTATAAGAGACAGAAGAAGAGACACAGACACAGAGGA
Organism: Leptonychotes weddellii; assembly: GCF_054177405.1. Lineage (NCBI taxonomy): Eukaryota > Metazoa > Chordata > Mammalia > Carnivora > Phocidae > Leptonychotes > Leptonychotes weddellii. The sequence continues at coordinate 106,222,824 of NC_138385.1, forward strand.
GAGCCACGTGAGGACGGAGGAAGAGACGGGAGGGATGTGGCCACAGGCCCAGGGATGCCTGGAGCCCCAGAAGCTGGAAGAGGCAGGAAGGAGCCTCCCCTGGAGCCTCAGGAGGGAGCATAGCCCTGCCCCGCCTGGATCTCAGTGCTCCTGCCCCGCCTGGATCTCAGCCTTCCGGTCTCCAGTGCAGGTAGAAAATAGGTGTCTGCTTTTGAGCACCCCCAATGTGTGGCAGTTTGTTAGCCACGTGTCACGTGGCTGCTAAAAAATGGCCACCTCCCTCCCATCACTAATACAGGAGATTGAAGAATTGGCACCAATAAGGCAAACTGTTGCAACAGAGCCTTAGTATCCCTTATTTTTGCAAAATGTATCTTTTTGCAAAATGTATCTCTTTATAATGTTATTTTTTTTAAAGATTTTATTTATTTATTTGGCAGAGAGAGAGGCAGGGAGAGAGGAAATACAAGCAAGGGGAGCAGCAGAGGGAGAAGCAGGCCTCCCGCGGAGCAGGGAGCCTGATGCGGGGCTCGATC
>NC_138385.1:106223459-106246946 GCF_054177405.1 Leptonychotes weddellii
ATTATTACTTTCCATGCACTATATTTTCTCTTTTTCGTTTTATGGCTTGTCACATAACTGCAATAACCACTCTCGCTCCGTGGCATGCTCCTGGTAAACGGCCCCGGAGATTGATTAAATGCCTCGCCTGAGTTGCACTATTTAATCAAGCCCAGCAACCATTTATTACATTCTATCTTTCAGCCTATAAGAGCTGATCTTAAATACATTGATTAACTGCTAAGCAATAAGTGCTCATCAATGTTTCAAATGCATGGTTTACATATTTCAGGAAATATATCTGCTTGGGTCACCGTGAAAAATCCTCTCTGCAGAAAGTGCAGCATGCGACACAGAATTAAGCTGGCATCCTCCCTTACCGGCAAAGCGCATATTGCTTTATATGGAGCAATAAATATTAAGAATCTGGAGGTGAATTAGAAAAATAAGAACTGAGCTGAGTAAAAGATGGATGACAACCTGAGACAGACGGTAGGGGAACCTTCCAGCCACCACCAGCCGCACATCGGATAGGCTTTTAGACACCGCTCCAGATGGGAAATCTTTCAGGCCAGGTGGGGGAGGAGGTCCGGGGGACATGTGGCCCCACCTGAATCCCATCACTGAGATTGTGGGTTTGTGAGGAAATACACTTAATGGAATGGTCCTCAGTCTACTATCGAGCAAGTCCATGGTCCCTGTTCAGTGGGGCTCTTGGATCTCGTGGAAAGTCAACATGAGGGATTTGTGAATTCTTTCTGGGTGTCCAGCTGGCTCAGCCCAACTCAACCCCGTGATGTTCCACTCTAAACATCAACACGTAATCTAAGCCTTTCAAGTCATCCCCTCTTTCGTTTGCCTCTCATCACAACACTATCCCTCTCCCCCAGTGGTGTCTCCGTAGATGCTGAACTGTGTGCAAACACTATTGAATTGGAGTCTATGATTTGCCAATGACAGAATCTGGATATTTCACAGAAGACCCCAGTGGATGGAGCAGTTTTGTCAAAGAAAACTAAGGTAGAACATGAACAGGGATCTCATTCACCAATCCCCAGTGACTCCCAGAGCAATGTTAGGGTTCACATCCAAGCATCACTATGAGTGGTGATGGTGGGTTGAGATGTTGATTCTCTTTGCCCTTGAACCCAGGGCACCTATCCTGAGCTGTCTTTTCTCCACCAGCATGCTTGACAAGCACACCAAGTCTCTGGTGCTACACCATAAAAAAGGTTGGCTAGCACTATTCTAAACACCATAGGTTGCAATGTTCTATGAGAATTTCCGGAAAAGATGAATGCTTCTTGGCTACTAGCACATGGAAAATAATTTCAATCTAGAGAGATAGGTGAATATAGAGGTAAGGAGATCTAAAGGTAGGTAGGTAGGTACATACATACATACATACATACACAGATGATGGATGGATGGATGAACAGGTAGATGGATGGATGAACAGGTGGATGGATGGATGGATGAACAGGTGGATGGATGGATGGATGGTTGGATGAGTGGATGGATGGATAGAAATGATGGATGGATGGATACATGGATGGATGGATGGATAAATAATGAATAGATGGATGCATGAATGGATGGATGGATAGATGACAGATGGATGTATAGATAGATAGATAGATAGATAGATAGATAGACAGGTCCCACCAGGTAAGCTATCTAGGCCAAGCAGAGGTGCTGACCCAGGATAAATTCTGGAATGGTCCATACAGGAGGGAGACAATGACCATCTGTCATGACTCCTAGACCAGCTGAATCTCCTTTTCTGTTTTCCTCATTGTTTCCCCCAAAAAGAGCAGCTGGAATCCTAGAGAACTTTGCCCAAATGGCATTAACTTTCTCCACAAATCAACTGGGTCCTCCTGAAGGGTTCTAATGAGCTGTTCCAGCTACAAAGCCCCTGGTGGCCCTATGTGGGGTCTCCATCATGATTGAATCATGAGCTGGCTCCCTCTCTACCCAACCCTGCTTCCCTCAGTTTCCCAATACTTCCCCTCAAAACCCTCCTGGCACACTAACTCCCATCCCAGAGTCTGCCTCCTTGAAACAAAACCTGATTTTTTCACAGATGTTTCAGATGGATGCCTGGCCCTCAGTATTAGGGGTCTGTTCTCCCTTCTTGGAAGGTAAACTGAGTCAGAAAACCTCATTCACTTCCCAAGAGCACCCAGGCTATCCCCCCCCACTCAGCAGTGAGAGGCATAAAGGCTTTATTTGAAGAGCTCACTCCCCCCAACCCTAATTTCTACAACCAATCACGTTCTTAGGGTCAGTTTGAGTGGAGCTGGGTATAGGTCTGAGTCAATTGCAGCCAGATGAAGGTTGCTCATGCAAAATTTAATTATTGCAAACCTCACCCTGGGAAGCGTTCACCTTGACACCAGAACATAGCTCGAACATAAAATTGACATGCGAACTCACAAAATGCTAATTGGTCCTGCACCATCCCTCCCTCACCCAAAAAAATGTTCACACGGGTCCTCGGAGACCCTGAAATGACTGTATTTCTTCGTTCTAAATTCATTCCACTGTCATCTTTTATTCAAACCATGTTGCAATACTTTTTTTTTTTTTTTGCATCCCCCTGACCCCATCTTTACACCACATGAACAGTTCATCCATGCACTTGGGGTCAAATGCTTATGCACAGCTTTGTGAACACATGCTTATAAAGTGGAAAGGCCCATGAACAGTATCAGGAAAGGAACCAAAACGCAGTGGAATGTGTTGAAGGAGCACTCTTTTCTCCCCGGATAAACCATGGATACCCCACCTTAAGATCGTTAGTATATAGTATTAGTCTAGTATTAAGTATTTAGTATTAGTCTAGTATTAGTATTTAGTATTAGCCTAGTATTAGTATTTAGTGTTAGTCTAGCATTAGTGCTTACTTTAGTATTAGTCTAGCATTAGTACTTAGTATTGGTCTAGTATTAGTCCTAAAAGGTCCTAAAAGCATGTCTGAGGATCAGAAGACTTGGTGGCAGAGATAAAATAGGCAGATATCTTATGAGTCCTTCTTGATGGGTCCATAACAGATCAACGGGATAAAGGATAGAAAACCAGCATAGCCACACAATGTGAAGCCACAAGGACAGCCTCAACCAGGTCAAGTTAATAATGAAAAGCCAGTATGGTTGTGTTGCATTGAATGTCCCCCAAAAATATCTATGACGTGAATCTACCTGGCCTATATCTGTACCAAACGTTCCCTTAAAGCTGGGGAAATCAGCATATGTTGAAAGTGTGTCCAGATTTTTCATTAATCGTGAGGTCCTTTTGAATTTTGAACCGAAACCCAAAATTAGAAGGGAAAGCCTTCTGTCTTTATTGCTACTTTTGATCCCAATCATTTGAAACAGTGGATCAAATTCACTTCCTGGGACACAAGCTAGTTGCAAAGTTTGAAATATCAAGGTTGATATCAAATATCTACAGCAATAATATTCCCTAAATTGATAGAAGTTTAAGCTATAGTTGCACTTCATTTTAGAGATTTTAAATCCAATTAATATGAGATGTAGAAATGTATAAAACCTACATAGTTTTGGTTTAAAATTACTGAGTCTTTTGGAAAATGGAATGACCATCCTGACCCAGCGAGTCTCGATTGCCGGTAATTTGCAAACTGAAAGAATCATGGTCTTTACTCTTCTCTAGTTCCCTCCCCAGTCCTAGAAATACCACAGGAATAAGACGAAAACCTTCTACACTCAGCATAAGCAACACGAAAACGAAACTAAAAAAAAAAAAGGCCCACATGGAGAACCACGGTCAACAGTAAAAAGAAAACCATTTGAAAGGAACAAATTAGGCTGGAAAAGCATTTGAACATTCAGATGCTTTTCTAACGTTATTCAGACTTTGCAAAATCAAAGCCTCTATGTTATTTCAATGCATAGGATTTCATTGACCTCTACTATTTGTTCTAACAGTGTACATTGTGTAATAATTGCACCATTGATAGTAGCTGTCGGTTTTCATTGTTGATAACCAACCCACACGTGAAGCACACACGTTTCCGTAGTGGCGGTAGAGACCCACGGTTATAATGATTTCTATAAATTCTATTCGGGATCCAGTAGGGGGAGGGCAAAGTGATGGAAACGGGGTAACACTTACTTCATATGACTGAGGAGTCAATACACCTCTTTATTTATTTATTTATTTTTAAAGATTTTATTTATTTATTTGACGGAGAGAGACACAGCGAGAGCAGGAACACAAGCAGGGGGAGCGGGAGAGGGAGAAGCAGGCTTCCCGCGGAGCAGGGAGCCCGATGTGGGGCTCGATCCCAGGACCCCGGGACCACGACCTGAGCCGAAGGCAGACGCTTAACGGCTGAGCCACCCAGGCGCCCCCAATACACCTCTTTAAAATAGACACACAAGTGTGGTCTTCAATGACATAAACATACCTCTCAGAGAATTACTATATTAACTGGGGGGAAAGGAGTTGAACAGGGAATGCAGAATAGATAAAGAAAAGTGTTTAATTTTCCATCATTCACCACCGAGCATCAAGAGTCCCATTTAAAGTTGATGAATCAGACAGAGATCAATACTGTGCAGCCCCCAGAATCACCAGAATTAAGCAGATGAGGGTGCAGAGGTCATGAGCTTCTGCCCCGCAGCTCCGCTCCCAGCATCCACAGAGCTGCACTGGCAGGTGCAATGGACCAGATCTGATTTCTCTACCACCTTGTGATGCCCCAGAGTGTATCACATTAGGCAGACTACTTCCAGGTACCGAACGCCTCTAGGCCTCCAACACTCGATGGGTGACGAATGTAACAGTCCCTTCTTTGGGGTCCCGTGGACACATGAAGTACCCCCTCCAGGAGGTAGTTGCTCAAACTTGTGTAAAATCCTTTTACCTCTGAGCTACAGGATGCTAATATTAATACTAAATACTAAGCCAATACTAACACCAAACGAACACGAACCTAATTGCTGAGACTGAATACTAAACTGATCGTCAGACTCACCTACTACCAAAGTCATACTAAACTAATTGCGAACACTAAATTCTACACTAATGTTAAACTCAATACCAATGCTACGGTAATATCACACTGATCTAATACTAAATACTAAAGTAACGCTACAGTAAATGCAAATGCTAAATATGAAGCAGATATTTGAGCTAACCTAATACCAAAGTAATACTAAGCAAATTATAGTACTAAATACTACACTAACACTAAACTAAATACAAATACTAGACTAGTATTAAACTAATAACATATAGTAAATACCAAACTAATACTAATACTAAAGCTAATATTAAACTAATTGTTAATACTGAATACTGAACTCACAGTAATCATGAACTAATGCTAAACTAACACTAAACTAAGTACTAATACTGGACTAATATGAAATGCTTAATACTAGACTAATACTAAGCACTAATGCTAAACTAATACTAATGCTAGACCAACACTAAGTACTAATGCTATACTAATACTGAGGTAAGCACTTACCCTAGACTAACATTAAACTAAGTACTAACACTATGCTAATACTAAATACTTCATACTAGACTAATACTATACACTAATGCTAGATGGGTATTAGTACTAGTAAAGTATTACTAGTAATACTTTAAAGTATTATACGTTAGTAAAGTACTCCTAAAGTAACTACTAAAACAATAGTAACACTAGACTAATACTAAATATTAGCACCAAATACTGAACTGACACCAAACTAATATCAAACTAATACTAATCTAAATGATAATACTAAATACTAAACTTTTACACCGAAGTAATACCAAAGTAATTACTACTACTAAATACTAAACCAATACTAACCCAAATGCTAATACTAATTGCTAATCATAAATACTAAAGTAACAGTAATTCTGAACTAATACCGTACTAATGTTCTACTATACACTAACACTAGACCACACTAATCGCTGCACTACATTGTGTGAGTAACACTAACATATAGGAAAGCAATGTCAGAGGAAGAGTAATACTCCTTTTGTTGCTCACCTCCCACCCTGCCGGTAGTATGTCCATCCAGAGAGGGCCAGGAATAAAAGCTGCTTTGCTCTCGGCTCTCTCCTTACACACTCCTGTCTAAAACCAGCTGAGAACATGAGTCTGGAGCCACCCTCTGTGAGGTGCACATCATGGTAAGTTGAAGGACACCTTTCCCACTGTCTTAGAATTTCAACTGATCCCCAAAGCCAAGGATGACGGGACAAAAAAGAACCCCATTCTATGGGGTTTACCTCATGCATCACCCACTCGTCCCAATGATTCATGAGGCCCAACACTGGAAAGTTGAAGTATTGAGTGACCCTCAGATGTCGGCTTCCTTTTGCCTCATCTGTAAGAGTTGGATTATTAATGCCTACTACTCCTAAGCTGCCAAGAATTGGACATGCAACAGGCCTTTTGAAATTTTTAACTAAAATGATGTGATGTTAAATTCATCATTTTGGAATGCCCAATTCAATGGCGTTTGGCACATCACAATATTGTGGAATCATGACTACCAAGTACTTACAACCTTTCTTCACCACCCCAAGAGGAACCCTCGTATGCATTGAGCGATGTCTTCCCATCCCCGTCCCCAGCTCTTGGTACCCACCATCTGCTTTCTCTCTATGAATCTGAGGACACGAGGTGCCCCAAATAAGTGGAATCATACATATGGGTCTGTTTGTTACTGGCTTCTCTCCTTGAGCATTGTGTCCTCAAGGTAGCAGGTGTGAGAGCTCCATTCCTTTTCAGGGCTGAGTCCTATTCCCCTGTGTGAATGGACCCCACTGTGTTTATCCATCCATCCATTGATGGATGCTCGAGTTGATTCCACGTTTTGGCTATTCTGCATAATAGGGCAATAAACAAGTATCTGTTTGAATCCCTACTTCCAGAGCTCTTGGGTATATACCTGGGAGTGCAATCGCTGGATCATATGCTCATTCTGTGTTTAATTTTTGAAAGAACCACCATAGTGTTTCTGTCTGTGGCTGAACCACTGTACATTCTCACCAACAACCTGGCAGGGTCCCCATTTCTCCATAAACTCACCCACCGTGGTTATTTTTCCCCCCTTTTAGAAAAAAATACAGCCAATCATCATGGGTGTGAAGTGCTTTTGATTTGTATTTCCCTAAAGGTGACGAATATCGAGCGTCTTTCCATGCACTTATTGGCTATTTCTATTTCTCCATTGGAGAAATATCTATTCAAGTACCTTGTCCATTATTTAATTGGATTATTTCTCTTTTTATGGCCAACACATAGGAGATCTTTAGTATACTCAAGATACTAGATCCTCATCAGATAAATTATTTGCAAATATTTTCTTTCCATCCGTAGGCTGCATTTTTGCTTTCTTGATAGTGTTGTTGGATGCACAAAAGTTTCGAATTATTTTTTGAATGGAGAACTGCATTTTATTGGCCTAAGGACACAGATTTCGTTTCTTCTCTTTTTTTACGTTTTTATTTTAAATCCCAGTATAGTTATCATTCAGTGTAATATCAGTTTCGGGTGTACCACCTAGTGATCCAACACTTCCATATAACGCCCAGTGCTCATCACAACAGGTGCACTCCTTCATCCCCATTGCCTACTTCACCTAAATCCCCACCCCAAAGTTTTCAGTTTTAATTAAGTATAATTTATGTAATTTTTTTTTCTTGTGTTGCTTGTGCTCTTGCTGTCCCAAGCAAGGCACCACACAATAAGCTTTCAATAAACGTTGGTGTCCACTCCCATCGATTATTACAGGAGAACAAGCCACTTCCCATCCTTCTGGACTGTGGGTCAAAGCATGATGGGTTCTAACCAGGTCAGACACAAGGAGACAGATGCGGGCAGAAGTGCTGGGAACAGACGCTCTGGGCTGCTCTGCTCTGGTGTCGCGGTCCCAGCTGGTTATCCGAGCTGGGTTTTCTACGCGCTGCCCCCTTCCATCTGCCCCCAAACCATTTGAGTGGGATTCCTCCGTTGAAAGGAAAAGCTCCAAGCCTAATGCACTCAGCTGTTAGATCAAGTCTCTTCCAACAGGGGCGTGTCCTGAGATGTGCATTTCAACACTCTGCTCTTAGGGACCCCACGGGGCTCACGGGGAGAGAGCCCAGCCCATCTGTGAGCGCAATCCCTTGTCAACCATGAGAGACTCCACCTGAACCCTTAAGATGCTCTTAATCCAATCCGTTAATGAGAGACTCTCAAGGTCTCCAATGAGAAACGCCAGCAGTTGCTGCCCAGCGGGCTGTGTTACAGTAGATCTATCCACGTGGAGTTCAGCGGCCAACCCTCTTGGATTGGACCGCGTGAGAAATCCAGTACCAGTGTGTTGAGACTTCCTGAACAATACCCCACTGTGCGCAGCCCCATGGTCACGACTGGACAACAAAACCAGGCAGGGAGCGCCAGTGATTTTCCCAGAAGCAAGAGCACCAAGACCGTAGCAGAGCGCACATGTGTGATGCGTATCTCCACGCCCGCCTATGTAGATTGGACCTTGAGAGATTATTACATAATTAAGCTTGGATCAATTGGCTTTTCCCCAGGAGGGAAGTCTTCGCAGGAGGAACCCATCAAGCACGAGGAAAGAAACAGCACAGACGATCCATCAATACTTGACCCCGTGTCCCTCTACCGCGGTGGGTGGGGAGCAAACACAACGCAAAAGCATCTCCACCCTCGTGTAAAAAAAGAAAAAAAAAATCACATTATGAATTGTCAGCTCCCCTTGGCATGTCTCCTGAGAAGGACGAACGCGCGTCCCCTTTCAGACACGCACCCACAAACACCAACGGACCATAGGGGGGCAGTGGGAGAAGATCGCAATAATTCAGTACAAACACAAATTAAGTATGGCGAGAGTTTCTTAAACCCAGCGAATGCCTCATTACCTTAATTTTTATTTTTAATCCCCGGCGCACACGGCGGGCACACGGTAATTGTAGCCTGTAAGCATGAGAATCGCTCGCGTCTGAAAGCTCTCTTCATGTTGGGGGGGAGATTTGATGGGATATTTCAATTTTATGATAATGGGTTTTTTGAAAAGCATTGGTAATAAAACGGTAATCTCGAACATAAAAGAGCATTAACTCCTTCAGACCTGGACGCATGGGGATTGGATCGACTTCTTAAATGCAGCTTGATGTAAGCAAATTATATTACTGAATTTTATTATAGTGAGCACCCCCACACGGCGTTACAATGGAACAATGAGGTTACAATTACCTTCAGAATAAACCTCCCTTGCAACTGTTACTTTTTTAATTGGAAAAAAAAATGCCCTGATTAAAAAAAAAATTATAACCTTGTAACACATTTTACATGCTATTACATATGATTTATATTTTTAAAAATTCCTAACATTTAATATACTATTATAAACTGCACATCACAGATCCCAGTTTTGATGTAAATGGATGATGCAAACAGTAATTGTTAACAGCATCCTGATTTTTGCTGTAAGAAAATCTGAGTTTGGTTTGTGGGTGCCCTTGACCTCTATCATATGCCGGGAATCCTTAAAACAATCCTCCAGATCTGGTCAGGAAATGTACAAGACACTCAGGACCTTTAAATTTAACTTAATTTTAAAAAGGTTAAAAGAAATGGAATTTTTCCACTCTTCTCGTGCAACGTGAATTTCCAGAGTAAACAAATTCACAGACCGAGAGCAGATTACTGGTTGTCACGGGTTGGCGAGGGATGGCTTAATGGGTGTGGGGTCTTACTCCGTGATAATAGAAATATTTATAAACTAGTTCTTGCAACATTGTGAATGTACCTAATGCGCTGAGCTGGGCTTGGAAAAGGGTACATAGTAGCGAGTTTTATGTTACCTAAACAGTAACACAATAAAAAGATCTCCCTCCTCAAGGTGTTTTTTTCCAGGAGACAGAAAGGGAGAATCTGTCCCACCTGCCAGCCCCAGATGCTCACATGCGGCTTTCTGCACCGTGTAGACAACACGCCCCACCTCGCCCCAGCCCTGTTTCCCCGCTCCGCAGTGTGGGCGGACTCGACACCAGTCTTGGGATCCGGAGGCTCTCTCTCTGGAGCCCAGTTCCCCCGGGGCAGTGAGGAAGGAAGGAGCCTGCCTCAGAACGCGAGCCCCACCTGCAGAAAAAAGGGGACGGTCCTGTTTAATGGTGGAGGGGAGATTCTGAGCAAGAGACGGGTAAATGGCATAGAGCGAAGTCAGCGCAGGAAACGTGGCCTGGTTGCCCATGGTGTGTGGGATCCCGAGAGGAGCTGGGCTGAGTGGGGAAGGCAGCATCCTGGCAGGGAGCAGCGAGGGGGCGTCCTCACGGAGGTTCTGTGCCCCAGTGGGAGGGTCGGGGTCCAGGAAAGAAGTGAGCCCCAGCTCTGCTCTCCTCGTCCGTCTGGTGGTCCAGACGGCAAGCGTGGCTGCGCCCTGTCTGTCCGCACTCGGGGCTGTGAGCTCCACAGATCTGCCCCAGCTGCTGTGTGCATGCAAGGAACTTCTTAAGGAATAGTCAACAGCTCACTTCCCACCTGCAGGGAGCCTCCTGGGCACCAGGCCTGGAGGCTAATGCATGAGAGGAAATGTGCAAATACCCCCGGGGTGGGGGCGGCGCAGGGGACCATGGCTGCAGGGACTGCTCACAGGCCGTGGCTTGCCCCACCAACTCTGGGCTCAAAGCAGTGTCCTGAGGCTCAGCCCCACGCCTGCCCCTGCAAGTGCAGGGTACCAGCCCCACCTGCCCCAGGCAGGATTCCAAGCAGCACCTGCTTCCTCCCACTCCCAGTTTCCTAACGAACGTTCCCAGCAGTGTTTTCACTGAGGGACACTGGGCCACAACCCCACCCCTGCTCCTCGGAGGCGGGGAAGTGAATTTTTCTGGCCTCCATGTTGAGCAGGCAGGACTTGCGGAAAGCACTGCGGAGTCCTGCTGGTGTAGACGGTCGTGTGGTATAAACTCACTTGCAAGGAGAGTCTGCTTGTGGCCATCTTGCTTAGACTCGGACGTGCTTTCTGGTACTGGACTGGGACTCGTCTGAACTACAGCAATGACACCTGACCATGTCTGGGGACACTTTCGGTTGTTGCTACTGGGGGCAGGGGGTGCTCCTGGCACCTGGTAGGTGAAGACCAGAGATGCTGCTCATGAGCCTACAATGCACAGGACGCCCCACATGGGAGAGTCATCCCCCCAGATGTCAGTAGCCGAGGTTAAGAAGCCCAGACCATGACATGAGAGAGTCTGTCAGTCTGTTTCTCTGTCTACCTACCTACCTACCTACCTACCTATTATCTATCTATCTATCCATCCATCATATGCATCCATCCATACATACATCCACCCACCTTCTCTATCTATCTATCTATCTATCTATCTATCTATCTATCTATCTATCCATTCTACACCAATCCATCCATCCATCCATCCATCTATACCATCTATCATCTATCCATCCATCCATCCATCCATCCATATCTTCTATCTATCCATCCATCCATCCCTACATCTATCTATGTATCTATCTATCCATTCTACCATACATCCATCTATCCATCCTATCTCTCTCTATCCATCCATCCATCTTTCCATCCATCCATCCATCCATCCATCCATCCATCCATCCGTCCATCCATATCTTCTATCTATCTATCTATCTATCTATCTATCTATCTATCTATCTCTTATACATCTGTCATCAATATATCTATCATCTCTTTATCCATCCATAAACCCACCCACTTGCCACAGTCTCATTCTCTGGATGTGAGGACCCACGTGGCCTGCACCCCCAGCCCCAAATGCAAGCCCCCCAGAGGCTCCTGCCTTTTCCTGCCTCTCCAGCCACCCCCAAGAGCATGAAGCTCTTATGTGCTTGCATTCCTGGGCCATCACTAGCCTGAGGAACACTCGCGATCCAAAGCTGCAAGAGCCCAGTGGAATCTGTCCCCTCTTGTGACCCTTGATCCCTGTGTCCCCTGTTGATTTCCAACCCTCTGCAAAGACAGGCACTTCCAACCTGCACCCCAAAGGTAAGGGAGTGACACAGCCTGCATATTCTTACAGAATCTGTGTGTTCACTCACCCTTCATTCCCTCCTTCCTTCCTTCCTCCCTCCATCCCTCCCTCCCTGCATCTCTTCTTTCTTTCTTTTTTTTTTAAGATTTTATTTATTTATTTGACAGAGAGAGACACAGCGAGAGAGGGAACACAAGCAGGGGGAGTGGGAGAGGGAGAAGGAGAAGCAGGCTTCTCGCCGAGCAGGGAGCCCGACGTGGGCTGGGACCCTGGGATCATGACCTGAGCCGAAGGCAGATGCTCAATGACTGAGCCACCCAGGCGCCTCTTTCTTTCTTTCTTTCTTTCTTTCTTTCTCTTTCTTTCTTTCTTTCTTTCTTTCTTTCTTTCTTTCTTTCTTTTCTTTCTTTCTCTTTCTTTTTCTTTTCTTTTTTTTCTAAAGCAGGTGCAATTCCTTACAATTTCTTAAAACTGGGCATTAAAACTCAATGGTTTCAACCTAAACATGGTTGAAATGGCAGATTTTGTGTTATATATATGCATATATAGTACCATAAAATATTAACTTTTTAAAAAATCAGCTATCAAAATACAGAAACTCAGTTCGTATTTGTCACCTCCGCCTGAATAGCTTTTGCAACGTGAAAATCCCCCAGTGATGCCTCACAAATCTGGCATTTATTCTTGATCTTGGTGGTGAGGGGGGGCTTGCAAAGAGAGCCCCCAAATGCAAACCCCTGCGGGGTGGGGTGGCAACGAGATATTTCCAGACACAGCTATTCAGATGCATGTTTTCTGCATCCCCTCCCTCACACCAGCAATGACGGTCTCTGTCCCTTGTTCTGCCTCACGTAAAGAATGTGATGTCACCTCCATGAATAATGCAGGGTCCCACTTATATTTCTAGGTGCATGGAGGGTCTGGTGGACCACTGGAGGTGCTTCCGACCCATAAAAGATACGGACACTGGCCAGTCAGAGGGTCCGCTCTGTGCATGCTCTCCTAGACCCCATGCCTTCATTTCCCCCTAGGACCCACCTGTCCCCACCTGGGACCCCTTGCTACCAGACACTGTGATAAACAGCCTCTGTTTGGGTGTCGGCCTCGTGGGGTGGAGTTCTGCACCAGCCAGAGGTCAGCTGTGTGGCCTTCGGCTTGGTCAACACCAGCAGAGCCCCCAAACCCTGTCTTGTCAAGGGGCCGGGCGACCTCAGCTTCCCACGGCCAGCTCAACAAGGACCCTATTCCCTGCACTTCTGCAAAATTGAGATGAAATTTACATAACAGAAAAGGGAACGATTCGGGGCCATTGAGTACATTCACAGTATTGCACAACCGGGGCCCGTGTCTGGTTCTAGAACATTCCCAAACCCCCCCAAGGAGACCCCATCCTCATGAGCTCTGTCTGCCTGTTTTTCGCCCCAGCCCCTGCTGACCATTAACCCTCTCTGTGTCCATGCATTTGCCTGCTGGGCACATTTTGTAACAATGGGATCGTGCACAATGGGGCCTCACGCATCTGCTTCTCTCCCTGAGCATTGAGTCCTCGAGCTCTGTTAGCCAGATGGCAGGTGTCAGACCTCCGTTCCTTTTCGGGGCTGAGTCCTATTCCCCTTTGCATTTGCTCTGAAATGCACCCCTACATGCTAGGTGTGCATTCGAGGCACCACCCGCTGCATGCACACACATCTGTGCGGCTCATCCCCATCGCCAATGGCAAGACCCCATAGGGCGCCTCTGTCCGTCCCCACCTCCACGTAGGTCCAGCACGACTTTGACGGTTATTCCGTGGACCGCCCATAAATATGTTTGCATCCCAGTGCTGTTTCTGGCCCGTAGACTTGGTCCCTGGCAGGACGGGGAGAGTCCCATAAAAACCTGAGCCGAGATGGGGGGTGGGTGCGAAGTGGCAGAGAGACGGGCGGGATCTGTGGGCCATCTGTTGCAGAGGGCAGCTCACGGCGACCCGGGCCCTTTCTGACATGCTCGGCGCTGGACTCCGGCCCATAGCTCATTCTTGCCCTCTGCTTTCCCCGTCTCATTATGGGGATTTATTTCCCCGCTTTGTAGTCGGCGGAACCCCCGTCCTAATTGTTTCTTCCATGTGTTGTAAATCTGTCTGCCATTCAGTAAGACATGAAGCCGGGACCCGGCAATTTCCTCTCCTACCCCTCGCGCCGGGGCCCGGCGGACCGAGTGTTGAAATAAAATGAAACATGTTTGCACCCCTTCCCTACGTTCATGCCAGCCTCCTTCACTCCAGGAATTTTTAATACTTGGGCCATACCCTCCACATGAGGTCATCCCGGGATCTAATTGGAACCGTGGTCTGTGGGGCCTGAGCGGCCGCCTCGCAGCTAACTCCACGCTCCCGCCCCCCTCCAGCTCAAAGGCCCTCATTGTGTCATGCCTCATCTGCTTTTACAAAGTCTTGCCGCCAGTTCACAAATTCTTTCTGAGGTTCGCGTTGCAATGAGCCCGCCGGGAGGGGCCCCTTGAAGACCCCACAGCAAACCGGCCCGAAGTGAGCCAATGTGTGCTGTGGCCACGGTGGAGGAGGGGCGGTGACCCCGCCGGTGTCCATCCCGCCATCCCTGTCTGCACCTGGACCTCAACCACAAGCCTGTTGCCAGCTTGTAACTCCCTCCAGGACCTGCTACAACCCGCGTCTGGGAATATATACCCTGTATCTGATCGCTCAGCTCAGGCTTGAACAAAGTTGCAACTAACTAGCCATTTGCACATTTGCAAAACTTTTCTGTGCACGGGGCTAGAGCCGGCCGGCAAGAGTGCAGGAAAGCGCACGCACGCTCAGATTCGAGGCACACGGCACCCGCCGCAGGGCCCGCGTGGAATGTGCTTATCCCAAAAAATTGTCCGCCGCTGACCTGATATTCACGACTAGCTGGGGATCCTGGGATTCATCGGGCACCCATGTTCATGGCTCCAGTCGTGGGCTTCCCCACCACAAAGCAGAGACCACTGGCCCTCCCCTCCACTTGCCTTAGATTCTTAATCTACCGTGAGGCAGCCCGCTCCTGCCCCCGGGCGGCATTGTGCAGAGGTCAGAAAGGTCAAAAATCTGACATCCCGTGGATGCACCTGCAGACACATTGCTGTGTAACCAGCTGAAGCCACCTGTTGACAGGTGTCTCTACCGGCTCAGGGACATCACTGGGTTCTCGGCATTTATGCTGGGACCTGCTGGCTTTCTTGCACCCTTAAATCCTAATGTGGCTTCTCTGTTTCCATCAGGAGACCTGCATCTTTTGCCCAGCACGTCCCCAGGACACGCATGCGTGTGCATGCGCACCAACATACTCACACAGGAGGTGTGTCCAGCACGTGATTCTCATATCCCTGACTTCATAGGGAGACCAGAAGCAAACCCTGCAGCCTCCAGACGGTACAGACAGAATTATGACAAACTGCATAAATATGTGCAAATTGTTCGAATGATGTCATGCGCCCTGAGTCCCCTGCCCCCACCCCTCCTGAGCTGGCAGAATGCTCCCGCGTAAGATCGGGCCAGGACTTGCTCTGAATTCAATTGAGGCAATTACACCCAATTTGCTTAAATTTATCACGGAGAGAAGCCTATCGGTTGATTTCAATCACATTAACAGGTTTATCTCCTGCCAGGACTGGATTGCATGGCATGGCACACGGGCAGCCTCCGGGAGAGACGCGGGGGTCCCCTGCGCCCCGAGGGGCGTCAGAGGGTCTGTTTGGTGTGTTAGGGTCCTGGGGGCTGCTCCCGGGTGCCGGGGGGGTCCCTCAGGAGCACCTGTTGGATGTCAAGAGGCAACCGTGGGACATGAGGTTTGCCAAACAAAGAAGAGGTTCTGAGTGCTTTGGGAGTGACGTCTAGCAGTTCCCAGGGGATGTGGTTTGGGGACATCAGCAGGGAATGCAAACCCAACGACTCACCCCCAAGCTGTCTTTGGGGATTTATTACCATCATTTCTCTCCCATTTGTTCATCAGCCTTGGGACGTGCTGGGATGCACGTGTCCCGAGCTTCAAATGTGCAGATGCCCCTGACCCCCGGATCCCAAACAGGACCCATCTGTGGGCACACTGGTTATCTCCTGGTCTCTGAGAAGCATGCACTGGGGCCAGTGGACTTTGAGGCTCTGACACGATGTCATGCAAACTGTCCTGTGGCGGTGAGTGTCCCCTGAATGACCAAGCATGATGATGACTGGTTGTGTGGGTTGGAACGTTTGGCCATAGTGCATATTTGGCATGCGCTGGGCCGAGTTCAGCTCCACAAGGGCGTCCCTCGTGGCATCCCAGAGTAAGCATCACCTTGGAGGCCATCCAGGTGATGTTCAAGTGAGCCCATGGGGGACAGATCAGAATTGCACCAGCTCAGCCTGACTTCAGAGCTGGATCCTGAATTGTTTGGCACGACCTTCCAGACATAAGGTCTATCTGTGTTTGGGAGCAACAGAATGCCCTGGAAGGAAACAGAGCATCCTTTGTGCAGCAGAACAGACCTGGACAGCGGGGTCCCCCATTCCCAGTTGTGCACCTGCTGAGAAGCAGATTCCCTGAGCTCTGGGAGACTCCTTTCCTCAGCTGTAAGGGGACTCAGCCATGGGGACCCCTGCAGAGTCCTGGGGTCGGATCCTTATGCTCCCACAGGGCTGCTCAGTTCCTGGAAGAATGTTTGTATGAAGAAACCATCATGCAGGAATCTTGTCACCCATAAAGTAGATAATTCCCTGGTCCACCAGGAAAAGGGCAACCCAGTGGACCCCGAGATGAGCCACCTCAAGCCTTTGAGGACCGGCTCACTGCCTCTGGGAGTGATTCACATGCTGGGGATTTCCCTGGACCCCGTCCTTCCAGGGAGGGGCTCGGCTGAGGCAGAAGTCACCAGAGTGGGTTCTGACCTGAAGACCCCTGGCCTCACGTCCCCTTCCTGCTGCTTGGCTTGCCCAGCCTTTGCACCCCCTGTCCTGCCGCTGAGACGCTGGCCTTCCCTTGCAGTTTCTCCAGGGTCCCCTACAGTTATCGGGGACACCTGGATGCTCCCAGGCCCCAAGCTGGGTGCCCTGAATTAGGATGATCAGAGGTAGGAGCAGGAATGTGGGATTTTGACAGTTCTTTTGCAGGCTGTTTTTAAAGTACCTCCATATATGAGTGCCCTGGGGAGGCTATAACAAAGGCCATGGTTTCAGAAGCATAGGGATCAATTCTCCCCCAGCTCTGGAGACCAGAGTCTGAGATCCAGGTGGGGCAGGGCCACTGAGATCCAGATGGGGCAGGACTGCTCAGATCCAGGTGGGGCAGGGCTGCTGAGATCCAGGTGGGGCAGGACCACTGAGATCCAGGCGGGGCAAGGCTGCTGAGATCCAGGTGGGGCAGGACCATGCTCCCTCCCGAGGCTCCAGGGGAGGGTCCCTCCTGCCTCTTCCAGCTTCTGGGTCTCCAGGCGTCCCTGGGCTTGTGGCCACATCCCTCCCGTCTCTGTCTCCATCCTCAGGTGGCTTCTCCTCTGTGTCTTTGTCTCCTCTTCTGTCTCTTGGATTTAGGGTCCACCCTCATCCAGGATGAGCTCACCACAGATCCTTAACTTCATCACATCTGCAAACATCCTTTTCCAAAATAAGGTCCTGCTCACAGGTGCCAGGGACGTGGATGCAGGCCTATCCTCTGGAGCCTAACCAGGGCCCTGGGAGGTTTATCAGAAAGCCCCCAGCCCCAGCTCTGTCCCATCAGCCACTGGAAAAATCAGAAACTGGTGATCGACATCTGCTGTGTCCTATTGAATCGGAAACACCAAAAACTTAAGACCATTTTCAGATTAAACAGCCGCATAAGAGAGAAAAGACATTAGAATAATTTCTCATAAAATAACAAAGCATCCTGGGCAGAGTAGAAAAGATAGATCTATCATCTATCAATCTATCTATCTATCATCTATCTTTCATCTATCTATCTATCCAACTATCTATCCATCTATCCATCCATCCATCATATCTATCCATCATATCTATCATCTATCTATCCATCCATCATATCTATCATCTATCTATCTATCATCTATCTATCTATCCAACTATCTATCTATCCATCTATCCACCCATCCATCATATCTATCTATCATCTATCTATCCATCTATTTATCTATCATCTATTTATCATCTATCTATCTACCATATATTTCTCTCTGTCTCTGTCTCTGTGCATGCACACTCACACATTCACACACACATGTTTTTACAAGGGTCTGGGGAATACAGCTAATCATCTAATCTCCCATTTCAATTTGGTACCGATTATCTGCATACTCAACACCATGAAATTAGCAGAAGCCATTTAAACACTTCAAAAATCTTTGAACGTCTGTGTTCCTAAGCTTAGATCTATAGCCTCCTCGGATGTCAGCTTCCCCGGGCCGTGCTCTGGGGAGTGTGGTCCAACGCCACCCCACGACTTGTAGGAACAGGTGGCCTGAGCTTCACATCAAACGTCCCGAAAGCATCAACCTCGGAGCTTGGTGCCACTTGCCTTTGAAAAGGTCACGGGGAGTCACGCCGAAAATGCACTTGTATATTTTTCACTGTTTGGACAAGAAATTGGGAACAGATTCCATCTGTGACAGAAGAATTTCTAAGTTTATTTTCCAACACAGTTTTATTTAAAATGAAAAAAAAAAAAAAAAGCCATGACAAGTACCAGAGTGGTCGGCTTCCCGGACGCAATGCGGGGTAGCTGGTGTGCGGGCAATGTGGACAGCTTGCAAATGGAGCCCGTTCCAGATGGGTGAGAGAGCCCGTCCGCGTACACAGAGACCCCCCAGCTGCCGGTATTAACGGGGCCGTAGCTCTTACTTTTCAGAGCACCCTAAGGATGCTGAGGATGCACGCAGCAGTGTTCCCGGACGCCCCATCTGGGGGCCATGGCTCACACCGGCAGGCAGTCCTGTGCACACAGTGTGCACAGAATATACCAGAATATGTCACATAAAATATAGAATAAATGTTAGACTATGTGTAGACAGAATAGTCATAGAATATATAATAGAATATATTTAGCATTGAAAGGGAAGGACGTTGTCACCTGCTACGCAATAGACGGACCTTCAGGACACGATGCTGAGTGGCATCAGCCAGATGCAAAAACACAAATCCTGCTAGGGTGGCTTGGGGTCCCCCAAAATTCCCATGTTGGAGCCCTCACCCCCAGGACCTCAGCGTGGGACTGTATTTGCAGGTGGGGTCTTTGCAGAGGTGGTTGGTGAAATGAGGTCACTAGGGTGGACCCCCATGCAACAGGACTGGGAGATCCTATAAAACAGGGCGATGTGCATCCAGACTCACTAGGGGGATGACCGTGTGAGGACATGGGCAGAGACTGGGGGGACGCGTCCACAAGCCAGGGGACGCCGAGGATGGCTGGCAGCCCCCAGGAGCTGGAGAGGAGCCCAGAACAGGTTCTCCCGTGGTGCGTCCAGGAGGAACCCGTCCTGCCCGCACCTTGATTTCGGATTCGGCCTCCAGACCCAGGAGAGGATGAATCTCTGCTATTGGGGCTGCCCCAAGGCACCCACACAAGACCCTTCTGCAGGCGGGCTGTGTCCACCATACCTACGATGGCTGAAATCCAGTCCTGTTCCATATATATGATGCATAAATCAGGTCAGTTGCCTGCATGCCTCTTACATTTTGCAAACTGTCCCTGCTGCAGGTGAGTTTGGGCGCAGGTGGGTTTGGGCTGCAGGTGAGTTTGGGCGCAGGTGGGTTTGGGCTGCAGGTGAGTTTGGGCTGCAGGTGGGTTTGGGCTGCAGGTGCGTTTGGGCTGCAGGTGGGTTTGGGCTGCAGGTGGGTTTGGGCTGCAGGTGCGTTTGGGCTGCAGGTGCGTTTGGGCTGCAGGTGGGTTTGGGCTGCAGGTGGGTTTGGGCTGCAGGTGGGTTTGTGCTGCAGGTGGGTTTGGGCTGCAGGTGGGTTTGGGCTGCAGGTGGGTTTGTGCTGCAGGTGGGTTTGGGCTGCAGGTGGGTTTGGGCTGCAGGTGGGTTTGTGCTGCAGGTGGGGCTCCTTGTGGGACTGGCACACGTGCATTCATGGCGGCAGAGAGCATCCTCTGGGCTGGCCCATGCCCTACGTTGCAGAAACCACAGGCAAAGCCTCATGTGCGGGAGCGCCTGTCCCGCCCCGGACCCGTCTCCTGGCATGGCAGCTCGTGTGCGGACGTGTCTGCCACCACAGGGCTTGGCTGATGGGCCTCGTGCTGAGAATCACCTGTGTAGGTTTCCACCTGTGGATTCCCACCAGGGAAGGAAGTCCACCTGCCCATGCAGGGCATAGGGGGCTGGAGGGAGCAAGAGGGGGCTCCCTGGGTGCAGTCTCCTCCATCCCCCCTCCTGAGCTGCATTCTACCTCCGTCCCCTGTCCCACTCCCCCTTCCCCATCCCCCATTCCTCCTTCCTCTGCCCCCTCCCCCATTTCCCTCCCCTGTTACCCCTCCTCCCCTTTGTTCTCCATCCCTCCTGCCCCCTCCCCTCTACCTTGTCCCTCCTCCCCTTCCCTCCTTGCCTCACTCCTCTGCTCCACCCCCTTCCCTGGCTTCCCTCCCCATCCCCCTCCTGCCTTGGGTACTCCCTTCCTCACCTCCCCCCCTCAGCCCTCCTCCTCCCTCTCCCCACGCCCCTCCTTCTGCAGAACCTGAGCATTATTTGCCAAAGTGCCATTAACCTTGTCCCCAGGCCCCTGCACTTGCCTTCCCCCCCCCACCGAAACCACGAGCATGACCACTTCCACCGGGACGCAGGCAGCAGAATTAGAGCCGGCAGAAAGCACTTGGCCAGGGAATCTCTCTCCCTCTCTCCGAGCAGCTGTTGGAGCGCCTTAACAAGACCCTACATAACTTCCCTTAATCAGATCGCAGCAATCAGGCTGGAAAGTCGTCCCATATGTGGGAGCGCCGCGCAGGGGCCCAGGGTTACGGCCGGGACACAGGCCACACCGAGGTTACGGTCTGGATGCAATTAAAGGCACGCTGCGGGCATCTCAATGGTGCTTCGCGGAGTTGTTGCACTTTGCCCACGGATAATTGCACGCGCGGAAATTACTCATCCAGAATCGCCCGGGGGGTGGGGAGCCTCGACGGGCTTCGCCCACACGTGTTCCCCCCGCCCCAGGAGGACGAGGATGAAGAGGACGAGGAGACGAGGACAAGGAGGAGGAGGAGGAGGAGGGCGTTGGCTCTGTGAGGGTGCAGCATGCTGCTGATGTTTTAGGATAATCCCAAAGCCACACTGCGAGCTACTGACAAGGGACGGTGGGAGAGGCTTCCGGTGAATGTCTGCTCTTTACGTGTCTGCCGGCAACATGCCGTTGGTCATTCCTGCACGTCCTGCACCCTGAAAGCAAAGGCACGTACTTAGCCTCCGCTCCCTGGGTGGACAGGGCTGGGCAGTGTCATGAAGAAGGACCTCACCGTGTGCCCACAAGTCTGGGTCCACACCTGTGCCCGGACTGACCAGTGATGCAATCTGCAGCCCAGCCCTGTGCACAAGGGGGTGTCTGTCTGCTGAGCAAACATGCAGACGCAATGAAGACCCAGCGTCTGGTCCACCCATCCCTGCGGTGCTTAGCGCATGACCACGGCTTCATTGAAGGATGAAATTTTAGACTTCCCAGAGCTAAAAGGATGGAGTTTATATATGTTTAAAAAAAAAAAGATATTATACCCACGATCCATTGACTCATTGAGGAGATTCAAGGCGACCCACCTACATTAGGAACTCAGTCGGGCAGAAGAAGAAGAAGAGGAACTCTTCCTAAAATATGATGAGCAGCTATTTTCATGGACTATGGTCACGAGGGGGTAGCAATGGTTTCTGTAGGATATTATGGGATCAGAGCGTCTTTGCAGAAAAAGCATAATCCGGGGACAAGCCCAAGCCGTCTCGGGCTTTGGTGTATGATACCTCGTCTTGCTCCTTGGATCACTGGGATATAGGATGCGAGGCTGGGGACATGCTGTCCAGATTGCAAGCCCGGAACCTTCTGGAATGTTCTCAGCATGCACCTCTGGGTGAGTAGCCTGTGGCTTTAAGCAAACTTTCCAAGAGAAGCCAGACACAAACAGCCACATTTATATTTTTCATATAAATTGATGTCATTCCTATGAAGCATGAAGAACACACAAATGCATGATGGTTGAGACAAAGCACATTCATGGTCACCACAGGGCTGGGATGGGGGTGACAGGCAGTGACTGCTCACGGGGGTGGGGTCTCCTTTTGGAGTGGAGAAAATGTTCGGGAACCGAATACACGTGACGGTCATCCAACATGCTGAATGCACTCATCACCCCCTGAATCGTCCACTTTGGTTAAAATGGTGAATGTTACATGATGTGTATTTTGCCACAATTGGGGAATTTTTTTTTTCCCCACCACCTTTCTGGTCCGAGGTAGGATGTGCCTATGTGACCTGATGGGGTTGTTCCAAGAAGACTTTTAGGGGGGAAAAAAGGTAGCTGAGTTAAATGTGGAAAAAAGAATAAAATCCCACAATGGGGTCTAAACAGACACAAAATCCCTGGGAACCTGGCAATGATCTTCCCTCTAGAAAGTCTTCCGAGAATCATGCATCCACCAGAGATGCCCTATTTGTAGAGAATGCATTGCTATGATAGCATCTGATAAAAGACTCTCAGCTTGTTAAATCTGAGCCAGCTCAGTGTAATTCTTGGTGCAGGGCAACCACGCTCCCAAGGACAAGTCTCTCCGGCTGCCCTGGGACTCCGGGGCCGTGTCCCTGGTGCGTACCACACACAGCTGGGGCACGAAGAACATGTGAGCTAATGCATGTGAAATGCTTCTGAGCTGCAAAGGGGCTCCGACCTTGGTCAATGGGTGAAAGTCGACAGCAAAACGTAGCTAATGGCATAAAAAGCACCTTGGACGTGTCCAAGGAGCAGGGACGTGGTGGTGTCCCTGTGCTCGCTGGGCTCTCACAGGCTGGCTTTCCCGCTTCCCTGCAATGGTTTAGGAGACCTGAGCTTGTGCCCTTTGCACTGACATGAAAGATCCGTTGAGTTAGCAGTTCAGGTCGGAGACTCGTCATGGGGTCGACGGGCCGTTGTGATACCCACAGAAACAGCATCTGCAACGGACGACTCTCTGGCTGTCAGTCTCGGTATCAGTGTGATCATCAGCATCGAGGGCTCCAGCTCCTGGTTGCAAACGCATGCCTGGCCAACGGCAGGATTCCCTTCTTGCAACGTGAAATAACACTCCACCGTGTGCATCAGACACATTGTCTTTATCCATTCGCAGGCGGATGCACGGGCACTCGGGTGGTTTCCCTGCCTTGGCTGAATCTGCTCGACAACTGCAAAATTGGACACGGTGGATCTCGTGGTGGGTGTTCTTTGTACAGAAAAAAACGAAGCAGCAGCAAACCAAAACTCCCCCCAAAAAACCCCAAGGCAAAAACAAAAGAAAAACAACACAAGGAAACGTGGAGGGAGGGCA